>NW_003456426.1:1018088-1019158 GCF_000151425.1 Trichophyton rubrum CBS 118892 | reverse complement strand
CCCGGTCGAGCTGCATCGTTCATTCTTGCGGGTTCAGCCTCTCGCTTCCCTTTTTTTTTTATGCCCCCTTTTCAACGCTCAGGGGAGAATACCGCTTCTTCCCTCTCCACGGCCCTGCTGTTCCTCTCTAGACCTGCATTGATATAGACCTTGTTTCTTCTTGGGCCTTGTTTTTTCCCCTTCATTTTCCTATTCACTTCTCGCGATGGCCTCCAAGGCAGGACCTTTGGCAAAGCCGTTTATCGACACCCGATGGGCTGATGTACGTGCAATATCAACCGCCCTCACCCCCCAGAAAAAAAGAGATATCAATATCAGAATCAGAATCAGATCGGAGATGCGATATTGATTAACAGACCTTGCGACTCCACCGGCCGCAGATTTTGCTGACCCCGTCTCGACATCATCGTCAACTCAATAGGGCCTCCGAGGGATTGCTGCTCTCTTCGTCGTTGCCAGCCATGTCACCCTTTGCTTTGCTCGCAGCGTCATGCCGCCCTCCATATCGACCGACGGGCCCAGGAGGCTGTTCCAGAACCCGTACCTGCGCCTCATCGGCCAGGGCAATGCTGCCGTCTCCGTCTTCCTCGTCCTCCTGGGCTTCGTCAACTCCCTCAAGACGATCCAGCTGATCCGCTCCGGCTGCCATCAGGATGCCCTCTCTACCCTGTCGGTTGGCGCATTCAGACGAACGGGCCGTCTCATGCTCCCGGCCACTGCGGCAACGCTCGTTTCCTTCTCCCTGTGCAATCTCGGCCTCTACGGGCTTGCGAGGAGCTCGGATGCCTACTGGACCATGACCACCGCCGCCGCCCCGAGCCCGACGATACTAGAGGGCATCAAGAGCGTGGCCTGGGAGATGATTGCCGTCTGGATCGTGGGAGAAAACAGGTACGATCAGCCGCAGTGGGCGCTGGCGCATCTGTTCAAGGGCTCGTTCTTCATCTACATGGTTCTCCTTGCAACCTCCAGTGCCACCCCGTTCTTCAGGCTTATCGCTCTCTCCATCCTCTATGCTTGGGGCTGGATTGCCGGCGACAGTACGTTATCCCTCCTTTTTTTGTTACTTT
>NW_003456426.1:995885-1017988 GCF_000151425.1 Trichophyton rubrum CBS 118892 | reverse complement strand
TGCTTCGCCGTCATGTACTCTCCGCAAATGCGCCACTTCCTCTCGCACAAATGGCTGCACTGGATCGGAAGCCTCAGTTTCGCCCTCTACCTCCTCACGGCATGCTCATGCGTACCGTCCTCGTCTGGCTCGTCTTTGGACCCAACTACCTCCTCGGCATCACCAAGCCAGGCAAACTCGCAGACGGAACAGACGGCCAAGTCGTGCCCCAGCCAGGCGACCTGATCATCGCATGCTTGCTGCCCGTCTTCTTCGCCATCCTGCTCTTCGTATGCTCTCTCTGGAACCGCTTCGTCGAGCCATACTTTGGCTACGCAACCGCTAGTCTCGAGTCATTCGCCAAATCGTTCTGTCGGAACCAGTGGCCCTTTAACTCGCTCAATTCAATGCCGAATGGCGAGAAATCCATCCTGCCCACTACTCGCAGGGATTGAGATGTCGTCACTTTTGCTACGGACAACTGCTGCTGTCTCATGTTACACCTTCTTTTGGTGTGACACAAGAGGCACAACAGAATACTTCCTTTTTTTCTTCCTCCTTAACTCCTTATTTCCTTTTTATTCCGTGTATATTTGTACCATGTTCCATCGAAGTCGGGTTCCATCAGCCGCCCCTTCACCACTTGCTGTTTTTTTTTTTTTCTTTCCTTTTTTCCCTTTTTAATCCCGACGGTTCATTGATCGGAGTTGATGCTGATTTGTCCATTTTGGCCCTGATACTAACCATGTAGCGTTTCCCTTCTGGCTTGTGTTATTTACAAGACGCATTTTATTTTCCAACCTCCTCATTCGCCATTTTGCATGAAAGATAGAAGATCATATCCGACTGAGATGGCATTGTTGAGATACCTTGTTATGTCCGGCATATCCTTCTTGTACACGCATATTTCAAAGACTAGACGAAGCAGACTTTTTACCCATCAATACAAAAAATAGTAATGCATTTAATCTGCATCTATAGACGCACCCAAGTAACCATAGAAGTCGAAACATTGCCAATCGCCCAGGTTTGAAAAAGAAAAAACAACATGCATCATGATTGTCATATTCTAAAACACCAGCTCTTCGTCTATACATCCAACCCCCTGCCATGCCCGGCCCTCTCCCCACTGCCTTCACGCACATCTATTGCCCTTCCCCTCCATTCCCCGAGGCATACTTCCTCGTCCAATCCCTCGCGATCTTCTCGTACTGTTTCCGATCGTTACTATATTGCTCTGCGATCCTCCCTTCCACTGCATCGTCCGGCATCGGCTCCACAAGAAGCTGTCTCGCAAACTCCAGCACGGCATATAACTTCGACGACGGCTTCCATTCATCTGACTTTAGCATACCGAGACACATCGTTCCCTTGTCGTCGTTGGATACATTGGGATGGTATATTTTCGTAGCGAAGGAGACGGTCGGCGGCTTGAAGGGATAGTCTGTTGGTAGCGTGAGCCTGATCTCGAATATCCCGCCCTGCAGTGGTAGATAATATCATTAGCAGTCTGGCCGGGCAGTTATGGCTCGAGAAGGTTAACGGTAACGCACTTGGTATGGTGAGCCCTCGGGGCCTTTCATCTCGACGCTCCATTTGTATAAGTCCGAGTCATCTGCCAGAGCGACTGTGACGCCGTCTGGAGGTGAGCTTAGGAGCTCGTTAAGTTCCTATTATATCCCCACGGTCATAGTTAGCCCATGGCTAGATGCACTATATGATATGGGCCATAAGGTACCTTTGAAATGCGCTTCTGACTCGCCATGACGCCGTCTTTGAATATCGAGTAACGGAACGCACGAATTCCAAAAATTCGCCTGGATGTGTATCTAGCAGGCTAGACAAACGACTCAGCGAGGGATCACTGCCCTTTTAATTTGCCGGCGCTTGATGTTGGATGGATGCTAGGCAGCAGCAGGCAAGTGGCTCGCGGGGTAGTTCAGTTAAAACTGTTGGATAACCAACCAACTAGCGGGCGAGACGAGGGTGGTTATTTCAGCCAGTGGGAACAGATTCCAGGCTCCAGGCTGCTGAACTACTAGCTGAACTGCTGTATGCGACGGCAAAGGCGCTGGAGGTTCGACTCGCGGGTCGCTTGTTGTCTTGAGCTTCTGAAGCGAAAGTTGACTTTGGCTTCCGCGAAAAGTCGGGTGAGGCTGATCTGCCCCCTTTAGAGTCATTTAGTCATCTTGGAGGATACCAGATTGACCGAGCCTTTTTTCCTTTGGCGACCTACGAAAGAGATCCGGACTCTTCATTGGAGACTTTGAGTAGCGATATTGGATACTACTCGTTGTATCCGTGACGTCGCCCTGATGCGAAGGCACTATGCTTGATCTGTGAACCCCCGACCCCATAGGAACTAGTGACTTGCCATGTTGAATGCGTTTTTCTACGAAGTAGTTACGGGCACTTCTAGTTTTGGAGAAGCCTCTAGAAATATAGGGCATTTGTCGCGAACATAAAGGTTTCGCGGCTTGTCCGCAGGGTCCCTTGGTGTTAGTTAGTCCAGCCTCTAGCTGGACATATTACACGAACCTGTCTGCATCGCAAGAAACTCGTTGTGTTATCACAATATGCAGAATATGTTCAGGAGCTACTCCAGGTAACGTCGTAATACTCAAGCCTTTCAATGTAATACGATGGCATGACTCACCAACGACTGGCTATTCGAGCTCTTTCAAACTCATCCGGGTTGGATCGGTCAAGGCGTCCCGTCTTGACGTCATGCTATTGCTTGATCCTTGCTAGTACTTGTCGGAGCCTGCCGAGAAATTCCTGCAGGAATTTAGATGCGCGAGCAAATGGAGGCTCTCAGCACTAGCAACGGAGCAACTCGACGGCGGTTGTCTTATTTATCAGCCCATACCCACTTGATAATCAGGTGCTACCCGGTGACCCGAGGAGAAGAAATACCAAGTTAAGAGGCATTCAAGGGTATTCTAGGATGTAGTGGCCTGTCTGAACGTGTAGAACGCATACGGAGTCGCAAAAGAGGGCGAAATCCAGTCGTCAAAGTAGGGATTTCGTCAAGTGCAAAAGTTGAGGACATTGGCTAGTTATCTCCTGACCCTCCTAGCCGTCAACGTCACTTCCGATTTACCCATTGTGCTCCTCTACCCTCGCCCTCTACTGAGCTTGATAAGATGACAGATGTACTCCCCACCGAAGCCTTTTTCTTCGACTTGTAGATGTGAATAAAACCTCTGGCATCAACGCCAAGCATTGCTATGACGCCATTTGAGTTCAAAGCGGGCCGGGCCGCTGATGCTTATTATAGACACACGCAGAGGCTCAACATTCGTCTTGAAAGTGCGTACAGATTAATGGGGCTGAATATTTTTATTCTGCTGGCAGACGGGTATACTGACTAGACTTATAGAAAGAGACAATAGTGTCAGCAAACATTTACATATAGAACAGGCCAGATGCTCTCAAATGAATAGTTTTCTCGAGACACTCGACTCTAGAAGGATTGATCTTGGGAAAGGTTGGGGGGTACAGTTAGAGGGCTCACTATTTCATACAGTTAGAGGGCTCACTATTTCATACAGTTAAGGAGACGCGACTAGATATCAGTCACGATGCCATATTTTGCAATGTTAAGCGGGAAAGGTACCCCTTGGGCAGGTCTCCGCGGGTCCTCTTTCAAAGGTAAATCAAACAGCTATCCCTTTTTACTCGGCAAAACATCCATGTTTGCGCTATTTTATTGATTATATCTTGATTTTATAGATTCGCGTGTAATTAGCAGTTGAGTGAGCAGGGTAATCAATTGTATTGATATTATTTTTAGTTTTATGTGAGTAGAAGAACTGCTCTTCACAAGCACTGCCAGTTTCAGAACAGATTATCCCAAAAAAAATTAAGTAAGAGATTAATATATCCATTCATTTCCATCCCATTAAACAAGGTATCATATATCATTAAGAGAAAAAAAGCCTGTTGAACTCCAGAAGATTTTTTTCCGTTTCCATGTCACATCCAATTCGTGCGCTCGCTGATTACCCAAGAATCCCAAAAAAGCACTTTTGATGACTGAAGATGTCGGTTTGTTGGCATATTGATTGAACGAAGCACCTATCGGAGAGCAAGGTAGGTGGCCTCGGCGTGGGCAGCCTTGCGCTCCTTGGAGTCGAAGGACTTGGGGCTACCAATGCGAGTCTTGGAGTTAGAGCGGGACAAGGCCGGGGTGGATGGCATAGTGCGCTTTCCATTGTCAAGAGAAGTGCGAGGAGTGTGGAAGCGGGAAGAGGCAGCCGAGAAGGTGTTCATGGACTCGCGCTTCATGTGGGGAAGCTCGAAGGAGGCGTAGTGGATGGCGAAGTCGGTAGCGTTGGAGGCCATTGTGATTGTTTTGATTTGTTTCGTTGAGGTGATGTTTGTAGAAGTAGATATGATTAGGTTGCTTGTTGTTGCTGTTGAGTATAGACTCGAGTGGATGACAGTAGATCGTTGATTGATTGTTGTCTTGTTGTTGTTGTTGTTGTTGTTGTTGTTGTTGTTGTTGTTGTTGTTGTTGTTGTTGTTGTGCTGTGTTGATGTCTGTTTGTTGTGGATGCTGATGATAGGAAGGACGAAAACTCGAGGGATGGAGCTCCTTCTTATAGACGTCCCGTCGACCACTTTCGGGGCTTGTAGGAAGTTTCTAGTTACCCGTGGGCCCACGACGGCACCGTGGGCATGGCCGCAACCCGCCCTGGACCCCCTCGACCCCTTCGTCGTCGCCATCCGCCAGCATCTTCTGTCTACTTCTTTTTTGCCTTGTAAAACCTTCCCTATATAAATCTTAAAAGCGGGACCGATCACCTGCGGGTCTGTGCCTGGATTAGTCAGTTGGTCTGACTAATGTACTCCGTGACGTCACTTTCCGTTCGCTTTTCGTCGACCTCAACTTCGACTTCTTCGACCTTTTGCTGCTTGCAACCTGCGTGTTGATTTCTATGAATACGGGCCCGCGGCTACGATGACTCGGCTGAGCGTGCGGTGCTCTGTGTCATCGGTCTCGTACAGTGCGAAGAGGCCGCTGGAACAGTCAGACCATCGCATCAGACCATGTAAAAATAGCTTCGGGAAACAGAGACTTTTCCACGGCCCCTTCAGCGAAAAATTTTTCCCAAAAATTTTACACGCCTTACCTAGCAATTCCCGCCGAGGGCTTCTAGACGCGCGAGCGGATCGTTTCACATGGCCAATGACATGCAAGAACAGGCATCGGGCCGTCGCGATAAAAAAAGACTGCGCAATTTTGCAGCCTGACTTGCAGCGTCTGCACCCTGGACGTCATCCACTTCGAATCATCCCTGCTTCAGCTGGCGCCGGGCGTCTAGGCTGGGATGAACCAGCGCCAGCACCGGCTCAGTGTGCCCTGTGCTCAGATGATGGCTTGGGCTCATCGGAGCTTCCCGTCCGCCTGCTAAGGTCCCGGCACACATTTACGCAAAGCTACAGAGTACCAAGCTTGGTCTCGGAGTACGGCTAGCCATGCACGTGTAGTGCGTAGGGCGCTGAGTGTTATTATTGCTGGGTTTCATTCAGACGTAAGATGTATCGGAGACCATTGTTCGTCGAATTAACCGGATGGGAGGCACCTTGTGTAAGCGACTCCCGTTTCTCTGGGCCAACTATGGAGCGGTACCCGAAATACAATTTGAGAATAAATGAAGGGGACGACGGATCGATATGCGCCGTATCCATTCATCTGTCCACGATTCCACGAGGCATGCTCGAATCTTTCGTCCAAGGTAGTTGGAAAAAGTTAACGCGCAATGCTGGATGGATATGATTTTTCGGATCTCCAGCTTGGTGATGGTGGCCAGACTTCACCTTGCAAGGAAGCGACATGGATTGAGGTTTTCGTTACCTGGTGTGTCCACTCATGCCCGTCTGTGCGTGCATGTTTTTCCATCACCAGGTTCGCAGGTCACAGTTCAACGTCTGGCCTGGTCGGGTTGCCGTTATCCCTGTCAACGATTACTGATACCCAACACCCCAGCCACATTTCTGCTTAAATTTTCACACCACTTTTTCTCTTTTACTGCTTGCTCCCTCGAAGGATGCAGGAACCAGAACGTTGCCGTCTTAGCCACTTTTCAGTTTTCTAGTGTCGGGAAGGCCCTGCGTCTTCGAAGCTCGGGTTTGAGCTCAGGGTTACGATCATTGCCACCCGTTTAAATCCCTTACAAGTCCAGGAATAGGATAATCAAGTAAAACAGGAGATCCACTCTGGCGGGATGAAGAAAAATTCCTGTCTTGCTGCTTGTGTTTACTCAACGTGCCCCTCCAAACACCCCTCCGAATATAGATACGTAAACAGTGACAGGATGGATGATATACTTACTGCTAACGTTGACCAAGCAGATCATATAAAGCAAGACGATCATATAGCGGTCACCAACCAATATTCAGGCTGTTCGGCGACTCGGTGAACCTTCTGGTGAGCCTGGACGGGTTGTCCGCCTGTTCGACGCACATGCATTTGTCTCATCTTGAGCTTAAGACGACTTTATTTACATTTTTTGTGAGATTTTGACTGAGGCTGAGCTGGTGTGGATTCTCGGCATGGACATGGATGTTTCCTAACCAACGACTGTGAATATCCGATCAATATGCTCCGGGTTGTTGGCTGGCTTGTGTCTGGACTCTATCACGATCGCATTCTGTTGGCTTATAGGCTCAAGGGCTGGTCGGCAGACGTGTGACGAGAATGGGCGGTGACGAGTTTATCCGGTATGGGTGTCTGCCCGGGTCCATTTGCCCTGGATGTCTGTGTACTCCGAATGGTTCGAGTCTGCCTTCCATGCATCGTCTATCTTGATTGACCGCCCATCAGTCACACCACATCGAGCATCCCTTGACGCGAGAACGCGCGTATTTCCGTCTCATCTGACTGTGGCGGATTCACCTAGATTGATCGATCTTTACTCCCGGAAGGTCCAATTTTGAGCACAGATGATTATTCCAGTCACTAGACTATTATCACAGGCAGAATTTCGTTGTTCAGCGATCTGGTAGGTTCCATATCAGCTGAGCCAGTAGACTAGCTAACACAACTGATGACACTAACCTGAGATGCAAGGTTCGAGGCTTATGAGTGAGTCGTTAACATAAAACATTGTGTGCAAGTCTAGGCGACAGAACATCTAGAATATGTTATTTTCTTCAGATAATTCCATCAACTGACTACAAAGACAGGTTGGAGGAAAGCAGTGCTACGAATAGAGTCCGAATATGCAGGAGGATACCTTTCAACTGTGGAACGCCACATATACTAGACGTAGAACATTTCCTTGATATCTGAGATGCATCTAGCTTACAAGCTAATACTTGGACAGTTTCCTTGGATACCATTTATTGCGGTAGGTCATCATGGCCTCATATACTGATTCTTGGCTAAGATATGCCACAATAATGGGTATATGCAGGACGTACTTGATACTACAGGCGAAGTATAATCAACAAACTTTAGCTAGGATCATATCGGAGTTGGTCAATCATATCTGATAGCCAACCTATATGCAAGGCAGTATATATCACTTCCGCGCTGACAATAGGTATAAAAGTGCGCTTACCCCTGGGCTCCCCCCTAGATGCCACTGTTTTAACCATCTGATTGACTCTGGAAACCCTCGGAGCCCAGAGTACGCTGGTTGTTGAATACGGCAATTCCCCAGCAGCCATACTCTGCTAGTTGAATCCACGGGGATTGGGTATTCTGAATTTGTCTGCCTTGAGGCACTGTCGACAAGGAGATGTGCAGCCGTCCAATGATGTGAAAAACACCGTGGCCTGTTTGGGGTCCAAATATAGAGTTGTAAGAAGGGAATCAAGTTTAACCATAAATCAACTTGTTGCGCCCTGCCATGATATGATTGACGCACATGCTACCGCTAAGGTAAAGCACTCGCTGCATGCATCGGGCGCATACCAACACCCACGTCAAACGAACGAGGGAAACAGGAATGCAAAGTTAAAAAATAAAAGAAGAAGAAACCCAAAATATTATCTTTCTGTCATTGAATATGGATGATTCTTTGTTGATTGTGCCGGTTTCTATTCCCGTTGTAACATCACCATTACGCCCATGATTCCAAGCAAGACCGTCTTCATCCATGGGTTTTCTGCCAACATGATCGTCACGTATCCAACGGCCGGAATGTATCCTCGCACGCTACCTACAATATCGAGTTTGCGGTCAAGGTAGTCTTGGCCCTGTGCGTAGAGTTCGGTGTCATCTGCGATGTTGTTGTCGCCTTTTGTGAGCATCTGATGGGAGACGGGTGAGGATAGGCCGGGTCTATACGTGAATCATCAGCAATAATTCGATAATATGACACGCGTACTTCCTTCAATCGCCGTTCATATGATCTTCACACCGTGAATATCTCTCACTCCATGTCGTCATCACCTCCCGCTCCAGATATAGCAGATACTCACCCACTGCGTTTATCCGCCTCCCTCTCCAACCTTCGTTGGCTCTTCTTCCCTCCATCTCCTGTTCCAAATGCCTTAATAACTCGATGAACGATTGGAATATCCTTTCCCTGCACATTATACACCACTATCTCCCCAACTTCTGCGCGCGGGCTATTGTTCCATAGAAACAGTAGGTCGCCGCGTTGGAAGGCTGGCTCCATGCTTCCTGATAACACCACAACAATGGGAGAGGACGAGTTTGTGTATACGGATAGGGCCTTCCATCCCATGAAAGCCGTGGAGAGGACGAGGGCGAAGTTGAGGAGCTGAGCTAGCGTCTGGCGAGGGTTGGAGAGGTAGGGGGCGAGTTCGGCGAACATGATGGCGGCGTCCTCTTTATGCGGGTATTAATCAAATGAAATAGCAGTTCTTTTTGTCTCAGCTATCAGGCACAGCTCATTGTCATTCGTGGTGCCGAGCTGTCGAGCTGCTTGCTGCTTGACCCTGTAGTTGAGGATGTTGCGGCTTATCTGTTCAGTTGGAGCGAAGCTCTTGGCTTGGCGTTTGCTTACTTTTGAAAACACCAACTAGTGACATCTACAAACAAAGCTACGCGCAACTACAAGGAGAAAAGAAGATGAGATGGCCGAATGTCTCAATTTCCAGCTATAGTGGATGAACCACGACAGAATAATGGTAACAGTGGAGGGGTAAGCACATAAGATACAGGAGAAAAGGACCAAAGGAATGGGGATTTCACGGGAAATTGTCAATCTCATGTATTAGTTTGGATGCGGTGCGCTGCAATTTGGGTAAAGAAATAGCTAAAAGACGAGAATATTTAAACAGAGAGAGAGAGAGCAGGTCTCGGTCCTATTGTCGAAGGAAGACGCAGTCTATTCGAATAACGGCAGAGTCCGGCTCTCTCTCTTCCTAAGCCAAATAAAGTGCTTGCGGCCAATCTCGAGAGAAGCGAAGTAGTGTTTGGAGTTATTTTCACTGTTTTCAATAGATCAGTCAATCCAAGGAGAAGTGAACTAGATGAATAAAAAACAAGGTAAAAATTTGCTCGGCACGGTACTTCATTCTCCTTAGTTATCATGTTGCACAATTTGGTTAAGGGAGGAGTTGGTTCAATTTCTTCTTGCTTCCATTCTTGACCGACCGAGCAGGTCGATACGATAAGTTCGAGGTTTAGTATGCAGCCTATAGGCCATTTTCAAATGACTTTAGGAGATCGGCTGTTGCTGTTTGTTCATAAGTAAGTAAGCTAGGTGAGTAGTTATTAAAGAGATAGAAGGAATCTCATAAAAGCATCAAGCCTGAATTTGATAGTTACGAGATAAAAAGAAACAGATTAGCCTTGAGAGTCAGGAAAATTGGGAGGCGTACCTGAGCTCCACGACATCATCAATATGGTTGCACATGGCCACGAACAAATCGAAAAACAATTTGCCGCCGCTCTCCATCTCCATCTGCATGGTTCCACTCCTTTTGAAAGTCTTGCGACTTCGGATTATCAGAGCTAGGAAGTGAGCGCGGAGTCGCGATTCGGAGTCTGGCGTATGATCGTACGTATACCGCGCCGATCGAAGGATAATATCGACAGGGATACCAGCTTGAAGGCCCTGCTTGCGCAGTGAAAGACGCTTCAGCTCGTCCAAGCCGTACTTCTCAGCGGCGCAGTAGATGACTGTGTCTCGGAGGAGATAGTCGTTCACACCAGAGTAGAAGATTGTCGCTTCGCATGACCCGCGGCCACCAGTTTTAGAAAGATCCTGTGCATCCTCGAGTACCCAGGAGTTGCGACGCTTGTTATGCATCAAGCGTGGGTAGTAGTCTCCCTTGTACAAGAATTCGAGGACGCAGGACAATATCTCGGGTTCTCTGGGCAACACATATTAGGTATATGTGTAAGCGGATGACTGGAGACTATTACGAGTGACTCACTCATCAGGCAGGGCAATCTGTTTCATACCACCATCGGAAGCTTGCTCCCTGATGGCAGACGAAAAGAAAGGCGAAATAGAAAGGATGTCTTCGTGGGCAGCGAACAGGCGACTTTCTCTGCCTACCACCAGCGTGATGATAGGGCTAGTAAGGGTGCTAGCCATGAATCAATGTCGGTTAGATGTGCAAACAGCCCGATAAAATATGGCATGGTGGGTTCTGACTAACCTCCCAATCGGCGGATTATCCAGACTCTCCTGCAGTTTAGTTCTCAAATTCTCGCGATATGTCTTCTTCGCAGGCTTAACAGACTTGCCCGCCCGGTCTTTTGAGGAAAAAGATCGTTTGAACATGGCTGTCAGTGGGAATCCCAACGAAGAACTGGAGTTATCCTAAGGTCGCAAGGACAACCAGCGAGTAGCGAGGATCGAAAAACGAGCGGCCGAAAAACCTCGCGGACATATATAATGAGCGTATTGATGGGGATTATAAACGAAAAGAAGTTTGACGCTTTGCAGTATCACGCACGTCGCATGGGAGCCTTGGAAAGCTGTATCCAAGAACAGCCTTCCTCTGCCGTGTCCCTGAGAAGCCCCGGTGAAGGAGAACGCGAGGACGTCAGCAAAAGAACGCAAATCCTGGAATAAGCTTTGCGCATGAGATGACACGCAAGTGCTGTCTCGATGCGGGATCTTGACCGGTCCTGCGAAGCGTGGTGCAAAGAGAAGAAGAGAAGAAGAGACGACGACGATGACGAAGCGAAGTTGATATCGATTCCGACCGGTCATGTGATGCCTCTCTGACTCAGACTGATTAAGCGCTTACGTAATAACCAATCACGAGCTCGATTCGCGATGTTTATAGATCAACATCTGGCGAAACCATTAATTCTTCAATATTGCAATCCCAACATTTATGGGATTGGAATACTATATCACAAAAGCTCACGAGGTATCAGGGTTATCTTAGCCGTGTTACATACATAGACGTTAGCCTGTATAGGGCGCTCTGTCCTTCGGCCCTGGATTTGACCTTCCAGACGACGCAGAGGTCCGGGGATCTTCGCGAAAGTCTCGGATATTAAGGCGCTTATAGCTACTGCTGCGCCGATCTTATCACGAAAGGATGCCGTGAGAGTTCGATGGGCTGGGATCTTCGGGGTCGTTTGCCGCTGGATCATACATAAACTGAATTAAGTGACGTTAACGTGTTAGCTTTCCATGACTCCGACCTCGCCAGCTGAAATACCCATGTAGTCACCCGGTGCTTAGAAGACGTGCTTCCCGAGGCGTGTCCGGAAGGCCGAATGCGTCTAGCACAAAAACCATTTTACGGGGCTTGATGTACTTTGTACTGGGGAACTAAGCAGTTCTTCTGGTCAGGCTCAGGGATAGTTACGTATATGCTTACGACTTGCTTTGCGCAAAAGTTGACCCGTTTGATACCCTGTCTACCCCATGGAACCAGGCAAGTGAGGTATTACTGATACCACCAGCGAATCGCGATGTGTTCAGGGGTAGATGCCGCGTTACTTCTGAAGACATACAGATTCCCGAGGCTGGAGTTCATCCATATAACACGGGAAACGGCGCTATTTTATCGGTGCTGTTGATGTCTCATTATATTCCGTTTCACTGCTTATTTATTTCCTAGGATGATGGGGCTGCCGGTTTCTTTGCAATCATAAGATACATTGGTGTAAAAAGCCCAGCCCTGCCACCGGCAACAAGGTTGTCTGCACCCAATGACAGCTCGTCGGCTGTCTGTGCAGTACCTGATGGCGCAAGCTTGGCAGCTTCGAGGACTTTTAGCAGGGTACTGACAGACGCTCGACCGAATTTGGTCACTCGAAGAGCACTGAATAGATCCCACAAGCTGCGGGCCTGGAGCTCTCCTGCAAGTGGTGCGTACCAGGGGATTATGTCCCCTTTGTCAGCCATATCCTCCTCATGTTCGAGAACGAATCCAGCCGCCTGTATAGCCTCCATTGCATGCTTACGAGGCATCATGGTAGCGATTCCGTTTCCGCGCTCAATTCCTAATTTTATGGCACGGTGCGATGGATCTGAATCGTCGTACTTGTCCGTCATTACCCATTCGTACACGCCAAATGTTCCACCGGGCTTTAGAACGCGGTAGATTTGCTCATATACCCCTTGCAGAGATGGCGCATGAACTGTTGCCTCAATGACGTACACGGCGTCAAAGGAGTCGTCTGGAAAATTCATCTCCTTCGTTCCGCAATAGTCAGGAAATGAGATATATATAGCTAGTGACTGTCACAACAAAACTCACCATGAAGTCACTTTTGACAAAGGAGACGTCTTCGCTCCGGCTTTCCTTCTTTGCATGTGCCGTAGCCCGTTGGATCTGATAACCGTTGTTGTTCACACCAACAACCTTGCAGCCGGTGAAGGTAGATATCTCCCTTGCCGGGCCACCAACTCCACATCCGACATCAAGGACCTTCATGCCTCGTTGAATGCCCATTCGAAACGCAAGATAGTGTTCGTGTCTTGCCAGAGCCTGGAGGAAGGGCTCATGAATACCAAAGCGGCAGAAATGAAAAGATTGCGCCCATGCTTCTTCGTAAAAATCAGTTGCGAGGTCATAGTAGCTATCTTCCCGTTAACATCGCAATATCAGAGAGACCATAAGGCTACTTACCTGTTCACTAGTGACATGTAATTATCCTTTCTCTCCCCGCGCTCCTTTTCATCCCAGAAGCCGACATATTTGTCCGTAATCTCTCGATGTGATTCATTGCCCTTCTTTAGCATAGCCAGAAAAGCATTGCGCTCTTCTGCCGACTTCCCATGCATCGGGTCAACGGCAGGGGCAAAGTGATCAGCCATCTTCTCGGTGGTTTCTGAGATATATTGTCCGTGGCAAAGGATAGAAACTCGGGGCATCTCAACATCATATATATATGAATTCGTCCCACTATGGAGGACAGGGGACTTTGCCGCTGTGCCAGAGATCAATGCGATGCCCCAAGCCTCACGTCATGACAGGGCCTGAATTCCCGAGTCCGCCTCGCCACTCCAGCGTCTTCGTCTCCGAGCTCCGTCCACCGACTAGTCAGGCCGCTGCCGTCAGCTAATTTATCGGGTACGCATCTTGACTAAGGAACGTCGGCCGGCTTTACCTCATCAAACACTGACGACGACGTCGAGCAGTTGGCCGTAACCTCTTGGGCAGCCAATGAAAGGTGCGCTTGGTAATCCTGCGGAGAGGAGCACGGGATTCGCTAGTCGGAACTTTAGCTTTCGTTTTCGTATAGTTTCGGTGTCAAAGTGAAGCTCCGGGGCCCAGAGTACACAAAAAATAACACAAACGACACAAATAACACGGCTTCCAAATTAGAGGAGCTGGTTGCAGGCTGCAGAGTGCGAGATGCGTCCTTTCCCACGCGTGATCAGTTTTGTTTGATTCTTCATTTCCGTAAGCAGGCACGATGGGAGCACAGGTCTGGCTGATTGTGGCCGCTTTGGGTACACTCTGTCATCTTCTCTTTGGATATCTCAGTCCAAAGTATGATCCTCGCGAACCAAAGCTGGTTACGCAGTCGATCCCGCTGGTTGGCCATGTCATCGGTATGGTCCGTCACGGGCTTGGCTACTACACGACTCTCGGGTAAACAAATACCTCAATGTCAGGCAAGTATCGAAAAGTGTGACCAGTGTGGTTAGTTGACTGTGGAAATGTAGGGACGTGCCGTCACCTATCTTCAGCATGAGCATGCTGAACAAGAAGATTTATGTGGTTACTTCTGCTGCTTTGGTCTCAACTATACAACGTTCTGCAAAGTTCATCTCATTTGAACCTTTTCTGAACGAAGTCGGAGACTGGCTGGCTGGGATCAAAGGCGATGGATTGAAGCTCCTCCAGAAACCTGTGAAGGGCGGTGGAAGCCTCAGTTCTGCGATGGTGCACGCCATGGCTACCGCTATTTCAGGCAGCAGCCTCGATAAAATGAATGATACCATGATATCCTTCCTCCAGGCATCCATGGAGGAATTGTCGACTGCAACTGAAGATCCCATTGATCTATATGCATGGTGTCGGGATGCAATGACAACTGCCAGTTGCGAGGCGGTTTGGGGAGCTAAAAATCCCTTACGTTATAAGGAAATTCAGGATACATTTTGGTACTTCCATAAACTGATATATCCGTGACTTGACTTAATGTAAAAATGTGTTGACAGATCATATAGGGAGTATGAAACGAACTTGCCCATGTTATATATTAATATTTTGCCACAATTCACAGCGCAGAAGCCTTTTAAGGCACGAGAAAAACTTGTGAAAGAATTTCTGAAGTTCTACGAAGCAGATGGACAATGGGAAGCCTCGGAGTTATCACTTGTGAGATGGAAAATTCAGCACGAAGCAGGCGCTACTATTGAAAACATTGCACGCATGGAAGTTACTTTGTGCGTTGGCGTTCTCTCGAATACCGTTCCAACCCTGTTCTGGACCACCTTTGAAATTTTCTCTCGCCCCGAGCTCTTGTTGAAACTTAGACAAGAGGTCTGGGATAATGCAGTACATGTTTCCATCAGTCCGGAGGGTAACACTATTCATTGCCTTGATGTCGCAGACATACGAAACAAATGTACCCTTCTCCTTTCTACCTTCCAGGAAGTGCTACGTCTACGGTCCAGCAGCGCCACGATTCGTACTGTTCTTGAGGATATTGAAATAAATAACCAGTATCTACTCAAAAAGGGCTCAATGCTACAGCTTCCGGCACCGTTTCTCAACCTCGAGGAATCTACGTGGGGCTCGGATTCAGCAAATTTCAACCCTTACCGATTTTTTGACTGTGACAAAGAGAAAGTTGGGCGCTTGAGATCGAAGGGTTACATGTCTTGGGGTACATCTCCCCACATGTGCCCAGGAAGACATTTTGCAAGTGGAGAGATTTTACCTGCGGTTGCTATGTTTTTGGTACGATATGATATTACGCCTGTCGAGGGTACCTGGCGCCACCTTTCGATAAATAGAGAGGTGATAGCAGCATCGATTCCTCCACCTAAGGAAAAGTTTATGGTTAGATTCTCAGAGAGGGATAATCAGGATGCATTGAAATGGGAGTTTCGGCCTTCCGCAGAACACGGAAGATTTAAATTGGTTACTGGGTAACGGCATTATAAATTCGTGGAATTGAATCTTGATGATAGACACGTTTACTCAAACTGAGGCTGTAATTATCATTGATCTTCTTCTTGCCTTCACCCTGCTCTGAGCGACCACTTTTATAATTGTTCACACTTTGAACCGCGGCCTTGGCAGGGACAGAGAGTCTCAATTCTTGGCATACGTCAGTTTTAAGTTGTGTCCCTGGAGCTTATTTAGTGGGTCTCTCCTCTTACCACAGTATGCAGAAAACAACTGTATTACTCCTTACATTCTTCTCATTTACTTTTCTTTCTACCTTCTAGTATTAATTGACCCAATTTAAATTAAGACATTCTTGTATTTTTTTGATTAAATAATTTTGGAGTGTTAAATCAACCATCGCTGTGGTCGTGAACTGATCAAGTAGACTCATGTACATGCATCGAAGCAAGAATTGAATATTGGCCGCCTGCTCCGGCCCAAGAGAACACCTTCTCACGGAGAGAAGGATTGTCAATCTTGGTTGCGACTAGAATGTCGTCGGTGTCAGGCCCTTGGCCACATTGGTAAGTTGCGTTGATACCCCATGTATACGCCTTTCCTTCAGAAGTGATAAGAAGATTGTGATCAGACCCTGCAGCAGCAAAGGCACAGTTTGGAATGGGAAGTGGAGTGGGATCAAGGAGGATACGCGGCTTTCCGCGTTCGGAGATAACAATCTGTGGGTCATCAAGGTGGAGTGTGCTGTAGTCAATACCCATTTGCGCGCCGTCCATGCGACCCCAGACAAGACACTGACCGTCTTGGGTGATACCAATGGAATGGTGACGTCCACCTTGAATCATCTTCATCTTTTGACCAATAAGCATGGTTGCCTTCTGTGGTCGAACGATAGTGCTGCCGCCTTTTCCAGCTCCCACGTTAACGGCAGTTTGTCCAAAGTTATTCAGGCCCCAGGTCCAGGTATCTCCGTTGGAGTCGATGGCGAAGGAATGATCACTGCCTGCATGGATGGAGATAATCCTCTTGCTTTTTGGTAAAGCGACGAGGCCAGGAACAAGGCCAATGTCATTGCGTAATTTGTCAATGGACGCGTTCTTGTTACCGGCAGTCTTGCGGCGATCAACTCTAATATGGCGGCCCACTTGTTCGGGGCGGCCCCATGAGAGACTCTGCCCTTGTGGTCAGAGCAAGGCAAAAGTTGTTGCCAGCACTAATTTGAACAATTTTCTCGAGGCCAAGTATCATGACTGGGTCCGATTGCATTTTGATAAGTTCTTTGTTCCACCAGCCGCGTTCCCCCTCGGTAGTCTAGTAGAAAACGTGTTAGAAGTAGCTCGACGCAACAAGAGGAAAAGAAAGACAACATACCACAAATGAGCCCCATCCGTAAACAAATCCATCTTCAGTCAAAGCGAAAGTAGCACTGTCACCTGCAGCTACCTGGCAAAATTTGGCGCCTTCTGGGAACTTCTCACGTGGAATGGCTGTGGGAATGGCCTCTCGTGGGTTGAGTTCAACCTCATCGCTTGCAACAGATTCGTCGTCATCGGCCATATCTTTTAAACCGCCATCCCAGGTAGTCTCGCGTCCAAGGGCACAGTTGTCATTGACACCCCAGGTCAGGATGTGATTATTGTGTGTCAAGGCAGCTGCATGCATGCCTCCAGCGCCAATATCAACGACTCCAACCTTTTCTGCATCGAGGTTGGTGTTCAGACGTGGTCTTTTGACGTCAATTGCATTTTTTGGGCCGAGACCGAGCTCAGCACTGCTGCCGGAGCCAAAGACGTAAACATTGAGTCTCTGCTTGGGTATGGTGTTGGAAATGGATGACCCGGCTTTCTTTGGAGCTCTGGTCTTTTGGACAGCTCCTCGGCCAACACGTTTCCGTGGAGTACTCTCGGGAGCGGGTTTAGCCTTGCGAGGAGCCATTGTATTAGACAGTTCGTACGGCTGGTGATTTGAGATAGAAAAGAGAAGTTGAAAATTCTAGAAAAGGGTTCTAGAGTGACTATGTGGTCGGGAAGAAGGGTATGCTGCAAGAAAGATAGTAATTTGGCAAACAGCAAATTACTTCGACATAGTAGTCGGGAGGAAGCCGACTACTATATAGTCTAGCGCTCTTCATTGTTCCTATTGATGGTTTTGCCTTGTGTTCTTCCATCTTGGAGTGTTGTTATTCTGATACTTGGCACCGACCGAAAGCGGCTTAGTGGATATCTGTCTTGGCAACACTCCCCTCTCCGAAACTTGTCTTCGTCATCAAAACCAACATCAACAACCAAGGTCAAAGGCTAGCGACATTGGAGGACAAAGGGGACAATAGTGCAGGACATATACTTCATCACTGTCATCCTCGCAGGTTCACTCTAAATACTCAAGCTATTTTTTATTGACGAAAGACATGCCCTGATCATCATCGCGCAATCGACTCTATTCACTGTGTTTTGGATAGATTTCACAATAAATTCACTAGATACTCATATCCATATCCATACCCAACTATATTATTATCAACTTCTTGCTCTGCTATTCATATTACCCGCGGGATATCATGGCAATGCAATACATGAAATCGATTAGGAGGAAGCCAGTGGCGAAAACAGAGTCGACATCAACACCAGCAGCAGAAACGCATGGCCCTGTGTTGACGGATGAAGACGAGGCATTCCTACACCATGTTGCAACCTCTTCGTCTATATCAGGAAGTGATAGCGGTGATAAACAGCCTGGAGGGTCCAAAGATGAACAAGGCAGGGAACTTGTTGATGAGCCGTTGGACGATGACTTGAGACGTTTGGCTGAGGATAGAGGCTCGCAGGAGAAACTTGATACTCCTGATACTGAGCCTACCGCCGCCACTGCGTCGTCTGCTTCCACTGATCAAAAGAAGATGGAGAAAGGACACAAGTCACGCAAGAGCCTGTGGGGTATGCTTAAAGATAGAAAGTGGATGGGAGAGACCGAGAAAGTAGACAAGGGGAAGGGTAAAGTTGCTGATGATACCCAGTCAAGCAGCGAAGCAGCTGGTAAAGGGAAAAATGAGGAGGAGAAAAAGGAGGATCAAGATCTATCTAAAGTCCTTGAGCAGTTGAACCTGGCAGCTGTCAACAACCGCGTCTTTTCGATTAGTAGCGATACACAGGCGCTTCTAGAACAGTTCAAACAAGTGTTCAAAGACCTGGTCAACGGAGTACCAACGGCGTATCGTGACCTTGAGTCCCTACTCACGAATGGCGACCAGGAGCTACAGAAGAGTTATACCAAGCTGCCTAGTTTTCTTCAGAAGCTCGTCGAAAAGCTGCCCAACAAGATGACAGAGAAGTTTGCGCCAGAGATTCTTGCAGCGGCATCAGCAAGAGCGAGCAAGAGTGGTATCAACATGCAGCATGTAGACAAGGCGACCAGCACGGCAAAGAAGATAGGTATTGAAGTACCCAACCTGAAGGAGCTGGCCGGCAAGCCTGCAGCCCTCGCGGGATTGCTCCGGTCTATCATTGCATTTTTACGTGCGAGGTTCCCTGCTTTGATTGGAATGAACGTTCTTTGGTCTCTGGGGCTGTTCAGTATGTATCAACTTGGTGGACCTACGCTACTTTGCTGATTTACTGAACTAACAGTGCAAATAATAAAAACAGTTCTACTTATGGTTTTATGGTACTGCCACAAGCGCGGCCGTGAGGAGCGGCTTGCGAGGGAAGCTAGCATGGCCGGAGAAGGTGAGAAAGCAGAAGGTGAAGAAGCTAGGGTGATCGATGTCACAGACGAGGCATCGCCGTCGACGACGCCTGCAGCCGTGGGAGCACCAGCAGCAGCTACAGGGACGGTAGCAAACACCGAAAGTGATGCCCAACTCACAAGGCAGGTGGAGGGCCAAGTGCAGGCTGCAACGACGCAGATCGAAGCCCCGACCACTGCCACCTCAGAAGTAGCTGCAAAAGACAAGGAACCACGTCAAACGATGGAAGAGGATAATGTGAAGGTATAGCTTTCCGGAAGCCAATTGAACCATGCAGAGCAAGGAATGGTATTGAGAAGGTGGAAGGCGGAAATACCACAGCAGGGGGATCAGTTAGAGGTAATAAGTATATTTGCGATATGGAGAGGGTTAGCAAGGTAAATACTATTTTTGACGCATCGGTTGAACACGTCAGGAGAGGAATGGTTGAAACATTCTCCTCCCTAGCAAGCGAGGCAAGCTAGAATTTGTATAGCGCATAGCGTTCAATATCTGCTGCATGCGCAAAATAATCTCGGCTACCTGCAGCAGGCCTGTACGTGCATACTTCGATACTGTGATGAGACAAGAGATGATAGAGATAAGATCGGGTGTGTGCGGTATTCTCGTTTAGCTTCTTTTGGTTCCAATCCAGAGTTATGTCAGTTTCTTAGTTAATATAATGAATATAGTCGATTCGCTGTTGGTTAAAACGAATACTGAGTGCCGGTTTATGACGTCTATACGATATCCTACGTAATCATGACTCCGTCTATTTGCGTGTTACGAGCAATCGCTGCGCTGTCCATGTATGGCTAGCTAGCGCTGTTTATCTCACACCTCAACAGCAAGATCCAGTACATTATGCACATCATTATCGTCATTGCAGTCACAGTCCTTGCCCCATGTTACATACCTTTTGTCTTCCGCAACATACGTATCGTATGCATGGAGCAGATGGAATTGCAATCCCGCTTTTGGGCCAGGGAGTGAAAATACGGGCGATTAGAAAGAGTGGAAGTGGAAGAAAAAGGCGGAAAAGGCAGAAAAAAGGGCCCCATCTCCAACTCCATTTCCGTACTTACACAGCCATACTGTGGGACTTATCACTGTGGATTTGGTAGCCTTCGTCGCTGGTTGGAGTCATGCATGGAAGACGGAAAACGAAGTCTCCTCTTTCTTGCTCCTTTCCTTCCAAACGAAAACTGTCATCGACTCATCCAGCTCGTGAAGCTGGGGGGGGGGGGGGGGGGGGGGAAGGCTGCACGGAATGTGATGTATGCTGTTCGGAGTGCGGAGTGGGCGAACCTGGCCTGGTCCGTACCAATCTGGACTAGCGACTGATGCGTGTAAAAGGGTCCTGGTATCAGGCGGAACGAGTAACATGTCTCGCGCCAGCTTCCCCAGACAGGATCTGATGCTTGAGGATGCAGGGCCCCTGGTCCGTCTCCTGCAAGATGGAATAATAATACCATCTCACTGACCAGTCTTCTAAATCAGAAGGAAGTCGCTGAAAGGGGCCATCAGAGAAGAGACGACTCTGTAGTAACAATGTAAACTGTCCAACATCCACCGCCTGCAACATGTAAGTAACTGACTAGCGCTCCGTCTCGTTCGATGCATGACGTCGAGCTTGATATCAGAAAAAAAAAGCCAACGACGGGGCAAACAGGAGTCACGTGCAAATAAGTTTTCTGGCAGTAAAAGACGGTGAGGAGAGGCTGACCAATCACCGCTTTCCGAAAGTGGAAGCCCACGCCAAGACTCTCCGAGCGGCAGAAAAGTACCCGGACTTAAATTTCTCCTTCGCCGACCGCCTCGTCGTGCCGATCTTTACCCAACACGGAATAAGAGGGTGGTCCCTGCGTTTTGCCTTTCTTTTTTCTTCATCATCGACTTTCTTCTTTTCACCTTCGACTTCACCAACTTCACGACAAGCACAGCAGCGTCGTTCCTCGCAGACAAGCACCCCATCACCAGACACAGAGACCACCACCCATACCGAATATCGTCGATTGCCCTTTTTCTCTTCTTGCCAACATGGCGGTCGCTGGGCTCTAAATTCTCACTGCTGGGGGGGCATCGTACCCTCTAAGGGACCCCCCAGACCGAGATTAGCCCAACGAGTTCAAACAACAAGAAAAGAAAGAAGAAAGATTCTACCAAATCGACCTCGACGATATTTGAAGATAACTCTTTCGACGACTTCTGCTTCGTGCGTCGGAATTGCCCCCTCTTGATTGCAATTTATTATTATCGTTGTAGACGCCGCTTTTTTTTTCCCTCGACCGTTTTTCGCCTTCCCTGAAAATAACCCCTCCACCACCACATTTCTACCCTTCTACTATACCTCCCCTCCGAACAATTGTCACCTCCTACTCTACGTGGCTGAATATAGTACCCCAAATACTATATATTCCATTCCTCCTTTGGCTGTTTAAACTGGTGCATCGAGGCTAGTTCGACAAGATCAAATTCCCACCTACAAACCTTAAAAAACCTCGAGAGCAAGAAAGGGAAATTTTTCCCTCCCTCCAACATTGATAACGCAAAAGAAAAGGAAGATAATCAAGGACAAAAGACCGACAATGGGTCGTTCCGGAGTAAAGACATCTCGGCCATCGTCCTCCATGTCTCGTTCAAAACAACGCCGCCAAACTATTTGCGGAAAGTCCCGTTCGTCGCAGCTCAAACTTAGGCTGAAGAAAAACAACAAACGCAGAGCGCCACCTTCTATCTCAAGTGATGATTCATCCAGTGAAGATATGAATTCTGGTAATGAAGACGACGACGACGAAGATGGCGAGGACTCGAGTGAAGATGATGATGAAGATTCCACCCCAGCAGCGTTTGCCCCGTCTTATGGTGGCAAGAAACGACTTGGCCATAAGACGGGGCGTACTGGTGGGGTTTC
>NW_003456426.1:971924-995785 GCF_000151425.1 Trichophyton rubrum CBS 118892 | reverse complement strand
ATATCGACGATTCCGACGACTCTGATGATTATCAGGGTGTTGACGAAGTCAGTGATGGCGAAGATGAAGAGTTGATGCTGGAGAAAATTGAAGAGGAGATCATTCTTGAATCTGAAAATGAAAGGTCTACATTAAGCAGGCTGGCCGGTAGTGTCAGCGGAGGGGACGAATGGACGGGGTTAGATGACCTTGAGCACCGCCCCTTTTACTCTGCTGGCTCTTTCTTCGATGATGAGCATCTTCTCCTACAATCTGGAGGACACAGTGACGCCGTTGATGCAGGAATGACCAGCGAGGCGGCTGAAACACCTGTTCAACGACGGGTTCACTTTGAGACGGATGACTCGTCCGACTCCGATAAATCTAGTGATGAAGATGAGCTATTTCCTGATTTTTTACACCAGGATCAACTTGACCCTGATCTACGACGCATGATCGAGACGGATTCGACTCCTGGGCGATCACAAACTTCCCTTGATCTGTTTGTCAACAGTGACTTTTGTGACTTGCCTGATAACATCTATCATGTGGAGGAGTCCGATAACTCGATGGGAAGCTCCAGTGGTTACGAATGTAGGTTCCTTGTTGCTTCTTTCACGAAGCAGATCAGCTTATTCTTTTTTGTCGTTTCTTTTTCTAAAATATTTCTTTTTTTCTCATATACTGACTATCGTCTGTTCCTCTCTGCAGCTGATGATGGTGAAACCACGGATGAGGAGGATTACCTTCCTCTGGCCACCATCACTCATCCAAGGTCCCTTCTCCGCAGAGAGTCGAGTGCCTCGCTCTCCGGTGATGAGGAAAACAAGGCCGAATCTTGTGTTCCTCAGCGAGGACCTCTGAGAGGAACCTTCATTGCTGATCCACACAAACCAGTTGCTGTCGTTGCTCCCAACGGCAGACAGCTAATTCTTATACCTCCATATGCATCTTCCCGCCATGAGTGGCTCGAATCAGCTGCCGGTAGCCTGGTTAACACCGCCAACAACTCGCCTCGTACTAGTACGATGCACAATGTCGACGACAGTGATACCGATGCATTGGTATCGCCCCGTCACACCGACATGAGCCCTATGTTAAGCTCCAATGCCAACCTTATGATGAGTGCACTGGGAAATGACTCAGTAGGCCAGGTCACGGGCCCACCGGAGGCATTCTACCCTACCAACGGCTACTTGATGGATGCTAGTTTCGATGAAGACGAAGACGACAGCGAAGCCATGCTTAACGTCGATGACTTCATCAACTTTAGCGACGATTCGTCTGACGATGAAAGGGATGACTCGGATGAGCCAACTTCCCCAGCTGCTACATCTACTATTGGTTGTCAAACACCAACACCCCGACGTCCTTCTGGTACTGCAACAGACAACGACGAGACCCCTACCCAGGCCAGCAGTGCTGAACGACTTCTCAACCACCTTGATCGCGGCATTGTTACTGCCTTCCGCCGCAATCATAATAGATATCAGGCACTGATCCGTCTCCCCCATCACAGGGAGTTTTTACCTGCAAACTCTCCATCTCAGCCTGCTAGTGCCTTCAAACGCTCGAATCCTCGCACTCCAACCAGAAAGAGACAGGCAAGCACATACCTTGGCAGCGAGGCTGTTCGGAGAAAGCTGGTAGACTCACACCGCAGCAGAAGAAACACTGTTGCTTATTGAAAGGGAATCATATGTATCCGGAATGACACAATTGAAGTCGGTCTACAGTAGAAACCGATAAACACGGCAATGGATCACCAACTCTCCCCTCTTGCCCGCTATATTACTAGCTACGCAGGCGCAGGCGCAGGCACACAGAGACGCGCTACAGTAGCGCCATACTATACGTGTCTTACTCATCTATCTAATGTGCTGTCAGTGTCAGAATTGATGTTTTCGATGTTTATTTGAATAACTTTTTTTTATTGTCTCCCTCCAACTTCTGCTTCAGTTCTTTTCAGTCATATCACACTACATGATCACTGACTGATCTTCTCGCGAAAAAAAAAACTCCCCTTCTCTTTTCTACTGTTTGCATAGTGATCGATATACCTGCCTGAATGCTGGGAAGAACCAAAGCACATATCAACGGTATAAACGAACACCATAATAATATTGCCACCCTCTGTTTTCTGTTGCCTTCGAACTATATGATTATGTCGCGGTTGTTGATACTCGCATGTGCAATTGTGTTACTTATACTCCATTGACGAATATTGCCTGTCTAGTGTTTTGTGATAAGTGTTTACGTGTCGAGCACCTCGAGTGTCGCCGACTAATTGAACAATAGGAAATAAAACAAGGAACGAAGAAAATAAAAATAAAACAAAAAAGGGCAATCGGACACGCGCCATGAAGGAGCCAACTGGAAGGAAATTATATATCATGCTGGCATCCCAAAAAGAAGTACATTCCAACTTGATTTACTGTTTTTGATGATGATAAAAGTTATATGACGTCAAATTCTTGCTTATCGTTTGTCACTCTTCTCTTCTTTGACCTCCAGTCGTTTGATCCTGTTTGAGGACATCTCATTTGTTGTTTTATGATTATTCTAATAGCCACACGTTTCTTATCCAGACTCATGGCTTGCCGTAGTTTGCCTTGCTTACCTCCTTTCTTGTTCCCATTATTCCGGCTCCGCGCGGCTGATATCATGTCATAGTGCTTGACATGTGTAAAGCT
Source organism: Trichophyton rubrum CBS 118892 (assembly GCF_000151425.1). Classification (NCBI taxonomy): domain Eukaryota; kingdom Fungi; phylum Ascomycota; class Eurotiomycetes; order Onygenales; family Arthrodermataceae; genus Trichophyton; species Trichophyton rubrum. The sequence continues at coordinate 993,113 of NW_003456426.1, read as the reverse complement.
TTGATTGCTGAGCGAGAGGATCTTGTCAACTTCCCTGTCATCTTGTCCATACATAGATAGCAAAGGGTTTGTAGAAGGCGTCCCTGGTGTCGAGAACCCCCATATCACGATCTCGTTCCACATCTCCTTTTGTCCTTCCCCTGACCTGCTACCTAAACATCTTCACGTAACAACCCACAGACGGTCAGAACTCGGATATAGCAGGAAAAGAAACAGGAAGAGCAGAACAGCCTGACTTGGCCTCTTGGTCTCGTCAATGTCCTCGCTATCCAAGCTTATGCGCAGCCGGCATGTGCTCTCGATCAGAACATATCGTGATCGAAAACACACCCCTGGCCCTTTTGACCGAAGCGCGAGCTTAGACGGCCAACAACTGTAGTTCGTCAGCAAGGGGCAAAAAGCCTCTCAGACGGATACGAGAATGGGAATTGCCTTTAAAAGGTGGTGTGGTTTATTTACCTCAATCGATCGACAGTTCGCTCGACGATGAAGATGGAAGATGATACATACTACGTACTCGCACATGCCGCATAGTTATCGGAGATCCGGAGAGAGTGTAAGGCAAGTATGGGCTGATGAAGCACTGGCCTCGCTCTCAGCGTTCCTTTCAGACAAGATACTTCGTCACGAGAGGGCACAGTTTGTCTGAAACCCCCCTCCCCGGTGTGAAGCCATCACTGCATATGGAGTACTCCGTGGGCAAGCAGAGAGGGTTAACTTTCTAGCTAGCCAAGCAGTTAACGGGTGAGCCAGTACGGAGTAGAGCAATGTTCCTTCGGCTCCTCGAACGCCTTACTAGCCCGTGTCCATGGTTTGTCTTTTTGGGGGCTATCGTTTGGACCAGGAGGTGATCAGATAGATATGCAGGGTCGTATATGTAGAATAGCCCTCCATGATGCGATTTGAGTTAACAGGGGAATCTGTCCTTGGATTTGAATCTGAAGAGGCATGCATGCTACCCCCTGCAATTTATTTGCTGCGAGTGCCGCGATTTTGTGTAGTTAACTGGCTAGTCGGCTAGTCAGGGGCAAGCTAACGACTGTTTAGAATCTGTGGATCGTTCCATCGCAGTGGAAAGCTAGGACGGTTGTTTCTGCGGAACCAAGACAGCCTGTCCTTGTACTGATCACGGTTCAAAACTCCGGCGACGGGGGCCACAAGGTCGGGAGAAACGCTTGGTATGGTATCTCAGGCGCTCTTGATATCGTGGACTGTGGGCTAAGAAGGTAGTTTTGCGCAACTACTCCGTACAATCCCTAGCAATTAAACCGCCGGCAAGAGGGGGGAATCACTCCAGATATCCCCTCGCCCTAACGGCCTTAAGGGCATCGTCTACCCAGTTCTGACAAGCATAACGGGACTCGTTGGAGTCAATATTTACCGCACCATCATACTGTTCGGGAGAAGAATTAATACGTACTCCGTAGAAGCGCACACATCCTTGAAGTCAAAGTAACTCAGTATTCCCATAGTGCCAGAGAGCTCTTTTTACCCTGGAACGAAACCGTCTAATCTGGCTTTTCCTCATCCTCCTCCCTAGTCTCAGATGAAAGCTCGTTGAGAGCGTTCCGCAGACATGTCTTCTTAGGCTCGGCCATTGGCTTGGTTGATTCCAAAAAAGCGGACGTGGTGGATGCATGAGTCGTAAGCAACTCGGTATATACCCTGCAGGGTGGCTTCATGGGACTTGATCTATCGTTTTTAGCCGGGTGAGGGGTGAGAAGGCGAAGAATATAGAGTTTTATATACGAGATATCCTTTATCGATTTGAGGGCTGGGTAGAAAACCTGGGGAGTGCACAAGGCCTTGCGTTTGCTAGTAGTGGATTGTACGTAGCCAACGTACAGGTATGGACAGTAAGTAGTACTCCCTCTGGCCCTAGTGAGTGTTATCCCTGAGTGAGTCGATATTCCCGCTAGTTCCTGCAGTCATCTGAAAACGGCGTAGCAAGACTACAGCATAGAGCTTTACTAGGTAGTTAATTAGTTGATTGGAGAAGGACATCTGTTTGATGCTGTTGTCCCCGGTTATGCTTTCATATACGTGGCTTGTATACATAGTTTAGCCGCTTCACTGACGACAGCAATGGTTAGGTTATTGCTAGTTATCGTTTTCAGAAGAGGCGGATTCGATCAATTCAAATATAGTAGTGGAAACTTCTTTGAATCCTTCCTAAGTATACAACCAGGGCCCCGAGGACGTTGATTTCCAGATGAAATGGGGGGAATCTCAATCTCTCCCTATGTCTTCCGAGTCTTCCTGTTGATCGGGGGTATAAACTTCCACGCCATTGATGCTGGAAAATCGTTGGTCAAATAAGAATAGTGGCCTTTTTCAGGAAGAATACAGATATCAAATGGACTTATGCGCGTATGGCCCTCAAAATTTCATTAAATGCCATGGTTTTTAATAGAGCCACAGAAGATTGCTGATTTGGACACGTAGATATACTGTTCATGTAGTTAGCTGCCGCCTCTGTATGTAAATGTAGAAGGTTAGTAAACTCCTCACGCCCGCAGTATACTCTAGCCAATGTGTCAATTAAATAGTAATAGCTTGACTTAATAGAACTAAAAAACGTGTGATATTTTGTCTCAGGGGTATACAAGTCAGTAAATGCATTGAGTGAGAAATTATCAGGCGGCCACTTGCTTGGGCATATAAACCAATTCAACATCCTAACCAACATTCTACTTGGATAATAAATTGCTGGGTGGTTAAATACGATATTTCCTTGTTCGGGTAGTAGTGAATGAGACCAAACATTTATTAGTATCGGTCAAGGTATCTTTCGTATCGAGTAACAATGGGAAGCTGGTGCTTGAATGAACGACACGGTCTTTCACGGCGTGGCTGTTGATTTCAATCAGGTCGGTTAAAGTTCGTCAAAGCTCAGCCTTGCAATGCGGCTCTTCCAACGGACACCACGCGGAGGATTGTCACTTGCTGACTATCAGACACAATAACTACCTCTAATACCCAGATATCTAATAGCTATTCTAGATACAGTTCTGAATGCGAGATATCTGATCAGCCTATATTGATGGAGACGCTTGTTGATATTCAATGTACGGCGCCAGATCTCCCTGGCCCTCTTGCTACCCAAGCTATGCCCCCCTTCTTTCCCAGCCTACAGATGCGAAAATTGTCTATATAGACGATAAATACGCAGTTAAATATGGCTCGCCTGTGCAGTTTTCCTTTTCCAGGGGCCAAATTACCATTTTTATGAGGATGGTCACCGACACCTGGGTTCCATACATGAAGCTGAAATTTAGGACGCTGACTCCAGAATTGAAATGAACTATATGGTCGTGGAATGAATCGACGGTCAAACACCGAAGACATATTGGGACACCCTCATCACCGACGAAAAGGAGGATATCAGGGCAACGCCCAAGGACTAGCTACTTCATAGAACTACGTTCTTTGCCATCTCCAAGATACTACAGCTTTCTCGGACGTCAGCCTTCCCGGACCATGATGTTCGACAAGCGTGGAGCCAAATCCAGCGATCAACGGACCGGTCGAGATCGAAGAGGACTTGAATGAGGCAACGATTCTTAGTTACGCCGCTCGCAGGCGGAAAGAGAGAGCTGCATTCACGAGACAAGTCTGCATTCACACAAGCAGACCTACAATGCGACAATATCATTGTCAAGAAGAAGTTCATGATCCAAGCAGGAAAGGCTGGAAATATGAGGTTACTTTGATTGACTAGGAAGAGGCTGGATGGTACCTGGGCTACCAGGAATATACTCTCGCCGCACATGCATCGGATTGGAAGAATGAATGGCCAAACTGGCTACCGAAACTGATGGATCCATACGACCTTTGAGTTTGCGTGGATTGACAGAATATGTACATGTCGTATTAACTAATTACGTCGGCCTCTTTCCTCTCTTCTCGCTCCTCTCCATGATCCCAATCATAATTACTCCTGTCTTTCGAAAGGTTGGGATCTCCAGGAATAACAACGATACTAAGTACTCGGAAGAGCACAGTATTACGTGTCTCGAGTACTCCGTAGCCCTCGCGTTGCCTCGTCTCACCCTGAACAGCCGGGACTCCATAGCGGTCTGGCCTGATTGGTAGCTTCGCCTTTCGCTAGAGGAGACCATGACATCAAGTGTTATGTTGGAAGGTGCCGAAAGCCGAACAATTCCAAGGCAGCGAGAGGGTGTCTTGCAGGAATGCCCACTCTGCAGCCCCTTTATTTAACCGATGCTACCTGTTTCATCTCTTCAAAGCATTTTCTGTTTGGTGAGAAAGGGATTTTTTTCTTCCTGCTTGTTATAGAGTAGCTACAAAGGAGTGAGGAACCTGAACAACGGAAAGCCGAGCCCCTTTTAAAGACCGATTGGAAGACGCTGCTGCGACATTAACTGCAGCCCCTGGGCCTTCTAAGTACACTACTCGGGGCTAAGTCTGCAGCCGTTATGTACGGAGTATATGCACTCTTTATGCATGATCTGGTTGTGGATCACATGTGCGGAGGCATCTTATGTTCTAAGTACACCGGTAGTCCATGGGACTGGACTATAATTTACTGCGGATGCAGTAGCGTTTGGAAGAAGCAGGGCACTATGAAATCCATTCATTCGATGGAATAGGTATGACAGACCGTCTATTTATATGCGGGTATAAGTGCAATGTAATAAGTAATAAATCGGTCGTCGGTCAAGTATAAGGGGCTATTTTGCACTATAGGAATGGCGGGTCTGCTGGTGAGACCTATTCCAGGGGAGCTCGGGGACTCCGGAAAAGCAAGAAACCTAGGCAATACTGCATATTTATGGAAGATATGTGCTGAAGTCTAGTCTACTTCGAAGAGCGAGAGGCGTCCCTTCTTAACTTTGAGACCCAACAAGATATTATTTCGGAATACAAAGAGACACTGAAGTAGGATGTTCTTTCGGCTTGGGTCAAAGTGTTATCATTCGACAGCCAAGGTGTCGAATCAAAGCGACCTTGAGTTACCCCTGCCAAGTAAACGTTGCGGGTAAAGTCTCCTGTGAGACCTTTTCCGCCAGGCACCATAAGCCTCCTCCTCCACACGAAGATGGACCGGGTTGAAAGAAGGGGAGGTATAAACTGTCTAATATACCCTGGCCAGGTAGGGATGTATTTGGCTCAAGCATCCGGAATGCTACAGCCTGCAGCCCCCCCCCCCTGAGGTTTGAACAAACTATCTCGGAAGACCCCGTACCTGAATCAATATTTACGCCAGCAGACTGGTCTCTTCACTGGTAAAAGCTATCCATACAACTCGCGTACTTCTGACAAGTAGAGTAGAGTGAAAAAATTGTCGTGACCATTGTTGGGTGGCTGTGTAGTTAGTTGAAACGCGCTTTTCCAGCACGGGGAAACTCCGCCCGAAGAGGGGTGCAGGTGCTTGGTGCCTTTTCCTAGGAATGCTCGGTAGATGGGAAAGTCTTTTCTGGCAGTCTGGGCTTGTGTTGAAGGTTTCTGCTGAGAACCACCGCTGGGCCGGGGGTTCCATTGATCTACCCAGAGTCAAGGACCAGGGAGAGAAGAAGTTTCAGGAACGACCTAATAGGGCGTCTTTTTCTCCCCTCCCTCAGGCATTCCAAGGCCCAGAGATTTTCTTCCCTGCTGTGGCTCAAACGCCGAGCTGGGAACCTTGGAAAATCCACTCTTCCGGCATGGTTTATTGTGCACAAGAAAAGGTGTTTTCCGCTGCGGTGGAGAGGATGTGAGCTCCTGTCAGGATACGAGATCCTAACGACCGATCGCAAAGTGTGGCGAGTATTCTCCGTGAGCTAGCCATGTCGGTACGACATCAGTGCTCCCTTTTGCCATTCGTCCCTGTCTTCTCAGTTACCCTTCAGACAAAAGCCATTTCCGGGACGTCATCGTCAGGAGTATATCCGCAGGTAGAATATGGATGATTTAGACAGGTGTCTGTTGTAGGCGTTACGCTGAAAGACAGCATGCGAAGTAGCCGTCGTACAGCGTGGCAATGGAGTATGTACATATGCCAACATTCCCTTCTCCTGGCTCTCTCCTCTTTGCAGTTTCACATTGAGACCTGCTAAGAATCAAGCTTCGCTAGGTGGAGAAGCGATGGCCGGCGCGCTAACTAACAAGGGGCGGGCCATGCAGAATGGAGCACTGTTGCCTGTGAGATTCCGCGAGAGCACAGTAGCAGCCAGATTCACGCCCGCCAGCCAGCAGTGGAGGTAAGTGCAGTCAATTCGACCTGTACCGGCCCCCAGTTCCAGTTCCAGTTCCCGTTCCAGTTCAGAGCCAATGTCAGGTGCTAGCTGGAGCAAACCTGGGCAAAAAATAGAAACCGTGTGCGGAGCGGGCAATCGACTTGTGCGCCCGTGATGTGCGCCAGGCATCTCCTCGCCGCTGGATCGCCCGTCTGCAGCTCCCGCTCGACAGCGACAAGCCCCGTGTGACTGGTCCAGCTGCGTCGTGGATGAGCGGCTAGCGGTGACTTTGATATACTCGAGGCTGCGCGGCGAATTTGCAGGCGGCGGAAGTCGCTGGATGTACCTGCTGAGTCAGCATCCCTTTTTGGGAACTTCCAACGTCTGCTCTTCAACGGCAATAAAGAACAACAATAACAACAACGTCGGCAGCGGCGGCGACACCAACAGCTGCTACTGCAGACGCTATGGAGGACGCAGAGACAGGACCGGCGGGAGGCTGCAGGGGACGACAACATGGCGCTGCAGACAGGATGCGTCGCAGATGCGTTGGGCGAGGTCGGGGCTGGCGGTTTCGAAAACGGCCTCTGCAGAGTTCGGGGGGCCTCGCATTGCCGGTTGAGCCAGTAGCATAACTCGCGGCGGCATTTAGCCTCGGTGACTTGTCTGTGTGGATGTGCAAATATGCTAAATTTAGCCGGACGAGGAGCTCTGGAAGCGGAAAAACAAGGAGGGGAGGGGGAGAAAGAAGATTGCCCCTAGGCAGCCCTGCGCATTAGCCATATGCAATGAATGGACGCTGATGCAAGCAACAATAATCCACTCTCTCAAACCAGCAGAATTGCCCCCTTGCTTCTAGATTGTAATATGACCGCCGGCGGTTATTGAGATATGGCGAGCTCGCTGCTCTGCTTGGAGGATGGTCTGCTCTTTGCTTTTGCCGTGAATCTGCTTGGCAATGGCCCAAAACACCCCGGCGCTTCACCCCGTTATGGGATAGGGCAAGGTCATGCCATAGTTACTCCATCCACACGCTATTTGCAATCCGGACTGATGCAAGCTTCTCGCTTCCCCTGTCGGTTCTGCCCACCCTGGCGCGAACTTTGGGCTCCAGCGCTACACAGTACAGCGCTCCATATCAACTATACCCATGATGATACTCATACTACACTTTCAGCCGGGCAGCGCGAAACAAACCATTGACCTCGAGGAAGCACCTGTGGAGAAACTTGCGTTCCCTTTTTTCCTTAGCCGTGGCAACCCCCGTCAGCGCAGGCACCCCCATAGGCGGGCGGCGCTCTTTCAACGCAAAACGGAAGGGCGGGAAAATAACATGTCTTCACGCTTGGTATACCCGGACTGGTGGGATATTAAATGACCCTCAAAGCCCCCTCAATTCTCCTTGATCTTTTGGTCACTTCTCTCCATCATCTTTTCCTCTTCCCCCCCTCCCCCCCATTCCCCTTTTATACTCTCTTTTCTCTTCCCTCGTTTATTTAAGGCTCTTTATCTCTTTACTCAAGAGATAATAGCTACTTATTACTCTAATCTTAATATCGCTGGCTCGAATTACATTAGTGCCGCCCCTCGTTTAACCATTTCCCATACGGACACAATCTTTTACTACATCTGGTTCACACAGTCGCTACTCAATTATCTCGTTCTTCAATATGAAGGCCTCTATCGGAGCCTTAGCGCTCCTGTTGGCCCAGCAGGCCAGCGCTGCCTACATCCCTAGCGGTAGTGCCAAGGGAAGCACCTTAGTCCGCCGTGACTGGGGTGGTTTGGACGGAAGTCAATTCGTTGACCCCGGGAACCAACCATCCTGCCCGGAATGCGGTGGTGATGGTGGTGAACCTCAGTGCCCCGATGGCAACTGCGGTGGTGGTGAACCTCAGTGCCCTAATGGCAACTGCGGAGGAGGCATTGGCGGAAACATTGGAGGAGGCATCGGAGGTGGCATTGGAGGCGGTATCGGAGGCGGTATCGGAGGCGGTATTGGAGGAGGCATCGGAGGAGGCATCGGAGGAGGCATCGGAGGAGGAGGCGGTGACGTAAGTTCTTCACTCAGAAGGCGTTAACCTGGCAGATAGCTAACATTGTTAATAGTGCTGGGGTGGAGATGATGGATTACCTCCTCCCTGTTACCCTGTTCCAGGCAACACACCTCCAGATTGTACACCCGAACAGGAAAATGGCTTTGACTTTATTGATCTCATTGAAGGTGCTATAAACTTCTTCGGCGGCTGTGACTTCTCTGGCTTCACCTGCGTGGATGGGATTGTCAAGGGGGCTCTGGAAGTCGGTGGGAAGGTCATCACTGCTTTGCTCAGAGCAGGTGGAGACAACATCCCCACCATCTCTAAGTCCAATGGTGGATTGGCCATTGTTTCTATCGAGGCCTATGCTGAGGTTGACGTCGATATTGTTCTCGTTTTTACCATGCCTGATGGCTCTATATGCCGACAGTTTGCAAGCTGCTCGCCTGCCGGTCAGACCATCATGAACGAACAGTGTGGTGGTGCTACTAGCGTTGGATTCCATCTCGCAGTCCACAGCAAAGTCAGTGTCTGCGCAGTTGTTATCAAGAAGATTAATTTCGGCTGTGAGCCACCAACCATCCCAACATGGCCATTCCCACCACTTCCATTCCCAACTACCAGCCTACCGCCACCAGAGACGTCAGGTGGATACACAACCATTCCAGGTACCAGCGAGAGCGGTAGTTGGTCTTCAATGCCATCTTCATACAGCATGCCAACTTCTGGATACACGACCGTTCCAGGCACCAGCTCACCCCACAGTACCCCCAGCGGCGGTTTCCCAACTAGCAGTGGAGGTATCCCCGGCCAAACTACTGTTCCAACTTCTCCTGCTCCTACCACCTGGACCTCTCAGTCCATTTCCACCATTTACACTACTTCTACCATGACCATCACCAGCTGCCCGCCAGAAGTTCCCGACTGCCCAACTGGCTCCACTACAGTTATTACATCTACGATTCCTGTAACCACAACTGTCTGCCCTATCACCATGACCTCCGCAATTCCTGGACAGCCAGGACAACCCGGACAGCCAGGTCAGCCAGGTCAGCCAGGACAGCCCGGTCAGCCTGGACAGCCTGGACAGCCAGGTCAGCCAGGACAGCCAGGACAGCCAGGTCAGCCTGGACAGCCAGGACAGCCAGGACAGCCAGGACAGCCAGGTCAGCCTGGACAGCCAGGACAACCAGGTCAGCCTGGACAGCCAGGTCAGCCTGGACAGCCAGGTCAGCCAGGACAGCCAGGACAGCCAGGACAGCCAGGACAGCCAGGACAGCCAGGACAGCCAGGTCAGCCTGGACAGCCAGGTCAACCCGGACAGCCAGGTCAGCCTGGACAGCCAGGTCAACCCGGACAGCCAGGTCAGCCAGGACAGCCTGGACAACCAGGTCAGCCAGGTCAGCCTGGACAGCCAGGACAGCCAGGTCAACCAGGTCAGCCTGGACAGCCAGGTCAGCCTGGACAGCCAGGACAACCAGGTCAGCCTGGACAGCCAGGTCAGCCTGGACAGCCAGGTCAGCCTGGACAGCCAGGACAGCCAGGACAGCCAGGACAGCCAGGACAGCCTGGACAGCCAGGTCAACCCGGACAGCCAGGTCAGCCTGGACAGCCAGGTCAACCCGGACAGCCAGGTCAGCCAGGACAGCCAGGTCAGCCTGGACAGCCAGGACAGCCAGGACAGCCAGGACAGCCAGGTCAGCCTGGACAGCCAGGACAACCAGGTCAGCCTGGACAGCCAGGTCAGCCTGGACAGCCAGGTCAGCCTGGACAGCCAGGACAGCCAGGACAGCCAGGACAGCCAGGTCAGCCTGGACAGCCAGGTCAACCCGGACAGCCAGGTCAGCCTGGACAGCCAGGTCAACCCGGACAGCCAGGTCAGCCAGGACAGCCTGGACAACCAGGTCAGCCAGGTCAGCCTGGACAGCCAGGACAGCCAGGTCAACCAGGTCAGCCAGGTCAGCCTGGACAACCCGGACAGCCAGGTCAGCCAGGACAACCCGGTCAGCCAGGACAGCCTGGACAGCCAGGTCAACCAGGTCAGCCAGGACAGCCAATGCCTTATCCACCAGTCGTTCCCAGATGTATGATGACCTGGTTCACCATCCCCAAGTGCGATTCCAACAGCCATATCACCTGTCTCTGCCCGTCTTCAGAATTCGCCCATAAGGTTATCGAGTGTATCCGCGCTTGGTCAGATGATGAAAAGGAGACCCAGGCCGCACTTTCCTTCTTCCTAGGTATCTGCGTCACTTACATTCCTAAGAATCCTGGCCTCACCGACAACCTCCCACCCGGCATCCCTATCGCCCCAACTTCCGCTCCAAATGGCCCAGCTCCTCCAGCGGTCACCGTTATAATCACACCTACTGCGACTGGAAACCACACTGTTCCCCCCACGACGATCGTCATTCCCACGGTTAGCTTCACCACTCCTACATCTGGTGCTTCTCACCAAGCCCCTTACCCTGTTCCTGCCGCTCCCACATCGGACGGCGGTTCGGCACCAACCCCGGCTCCTGGCGGTGTTCCTGCTCCTACCCCACCATACGGCAGCACTGGCTTCATGACCGTCTCTCCTACAGGTGGTGTTCCACACCCAACATCTACCACCGAGCCCTACATCGGTGCTGCTTCTAGCGTTGAGGCCTTCCTGTCTCAATGGGTCATGATGGGCATTACTGCTATGGTCGGTCTAATCCAGTTCGCTCTCTAGATTACCTAACATTTAGAAGTGAACAATTGCCTGGCAAAGCTTGCCAATCTCTTATATGTTTATTATTTGTCATGTCTTTGTCGATGTCTTGTTTTCTTTTTAGGTCTAGCTAGACCGTTAATAGTTCTCCCGTCTTACTAGACATCTCAAAATAACATTCCTTTTATATTTTTTGTGTTTTGAGTATTCTTTGGTTTTTGATCTTATTATTTTGAAGAATGTTTCTACAGGGGAATGGGTGGTTTTAAATATCCAGCTCTTAATGTGCTTTTATTGAGGTTTGTGTTATAGACAACATAGTAATGCAGTTTGAGTTGACCATATATCTATAGCATCTCACCAGTGGCTGCAAGCACTGATCCATTTATCCATTATTATATCCTGCAAAAACGTTATTATCCCAGTAAGTCCATATTAATAGTGCTGTAAATCAGAGCTTTCTGTGCCACTAGCGTAACCCTAACCGTTTCTCGTACTACGTAGTTCTCGAACGATATCTCCCGACACAAAGATGCAAGTAGCTTAGCTACAAGCCATGCCCTCAGTATGCGAGGCCGCGTCAGGTCGCCCCTCAGCCTAGTGGTATCTCAGTATTGTCTAACGTTGCGGACTTATCTTCTCCCTGCTGTCTTCTGTTGATGTTGACGTTGATTGATAGATCAGGAAGCTTTTTATATTATGCAGCTTAGTCATATTTAGTTGATACGTTACCACGTGACACTGCCGCCGCAACGTCAACACAGGAAGTCAAGCAGAATTATAGGCTCATATTCAAAACAGTATACAAAGACTACGTTGACAAGCAAGAAGATAGATGTGTGGTTTGGCCGCAGGGAAGAAGCGCCTAGCCGAAGACAAACACTCGAGTCTCAATGCTCTCACGGGGCTTTGCGCCAGCCGGGGTCCGGGGGTCAGCAAAGGAAGCATGGGCTGTCCGCCTGGCTACTGCGTCCTCCTTACTGTCCATGATCATGAAGGCTAGTCTATCCTCGTTGGTCATGCCAGACCAATAATACCATTTGTGGGCTGGGCTGTACTTCAGCATCTGCGTCTCGCTCTTATGCCGGGGATACCGCAGCTCGATGCGCACCAGGTCATCATCCGGGACCGATGACGGCATAGCGACGGCGAGTGGGTATGACTGAACCGTACCGTTTATCGGTCTCCAGATGTTGAGCACCCGGTATCGGTCCTTGAGAAGCTCTGCTACTTCCTCAGGCGGGAAGAAGAGGCCTATCGCTTCCTTCGTTGATGTGAGGGTTTGATCGATGTGGGCGCTGATTAGCGGGGAGTGTTCCGCGCCAGGCTGAGAGCGGCGGACAATGTGGTTGAAGATAAATATGCGTTTGGCCTCGGGGAATAGCTCGCCGACGAATTCCTCGACTTCTGGATACCAGACTGACTTGATGTTTTCCTCGTCACAGAACGACGGATCCGCGGCCGAGGGCACGTTCGATACGCCCTGGAAGCCATGTTTTGCAAGCGAGTATTCAGACTCTTTACCGCGGATGTCGGTTATGGAGATGGTGCGTGTTCTTAGAGGGTAGTTGGGCTGTGTTCCGCCCTTGAGATGGCCCTCCATGAGATTATATGGCTCCGATCCATCTTCAGGATACTCGAAAAACTGCATCGGGGCTTCTACATCGCCTCGGGGTATGTGGTTGACATCGTTTTCGAGGATGACTTGGGGGTCAGATGTGGTCGTGGTAGCAGTAGCCGACATGATCAATTGCCTAGATAAGCAGGGGTCAAGACAGAGGAGAGTGCGAGAATGGACCGGGGCCTGATGTACAATTGGTTGCAGAGGAAACTCGAAGGATGTGAGTGTGTGAAAAGGAGGGAGATATTTGGCCTACATATTATATAAATAGGTAGGTGCTTCTCCTTTGCTACCCCCCGTACACCTACTTCCCCATGCAGGCCACCTTGCAAGCTGCATTCAGAAGCATCCGTACGCCTCGCATGCGCATATGCCAAGGAGCGACTTAACAAAAGCGAGCCGTCATTCGAAGGCAAAGGAAATATTAAAGAAGCATTCCGAGCTAGTCGTAGTGACTGCTAGAGCATCGACGCCGCTTAGGGCTTGCGCCTCAACCAAGGCCCCTCCTAGCTTGCGGAACCAAGAGCTGAAGCCAACTACACAATATATATCGAGCCTGATAACCTTGTAGCCGGGACCGGCAAATGTATCCCCCCTGGGCCTTAGGTGTCGCTGATAACTACTACCTGCCCCGCGCCGGATACAGGGACCGGCGTACAGAGTGCGCAGGAAACTCGCTCGCTCGCTCTACCAGGGTTCGTGCAGAACCATCCTCACGGCGGGCATGGGCATGAGGAAGAGAAAGAAGGATCGGAAGAAGGCATTGACCCGAGAAACAACAAAGAATGTGCTTGATTGATTCATGCAGGGTATTACGTCAAAAGGTATACAAAGTCCCATCACCTAAACAAAATGCTCGCGCAACGCCAGCTCTGGAACGGCTAAAGCCACAGCGATCGGTTCCATATTCAACGACAAACAATCGCCCATTGTGTGATCTTCCTCCTGTGTCGCATGGCATGGCATCCACCCCACGTACAGCATGCAGATGTAGCCAATGATCTACCCAACTGTGCCCTTGTGTATGCCCATCATCAAAGGCAAAAAAAGAAAAAAGTGAGCAAAGGCGACAGAAGTCGAAATGGAGAATAATAGCAAAAACAAGGAGATTTCCGCCTGTGGTGAGATTTGTATGTGCAACGCCTATAACACTTGAGCTGTGTCCGCCGGCCCATAAAGAAAGAAAGGTAAAAAAGGGGGTGGGTGGCGGGAGGGAGAACAAAGAAAGGAAGAAGAAAGCTCCCTGGTATATCCTCGCCATATTCGATCGTGAAGTACTCCGTTAGCCATAGGGGAAAAAAAAGCAAAAAAATCACGATTTCCGAGGATTTGCCCGGACTAGATGAACGTCCATGGTTGGAGGGAAATCGGGGTGCAAAGAACCAACTTTCGGTGGATTGTTGTTGTTGCGAGCAGGAGGCTGCTCGTCATCCGAGCCCATGAGAGTGGTCAATAGGCTATTGACTAAACGAGTATCTATCCAACCCGGTGGCTTTGTGTTCCTCAGTCGTTCGATACGTGCAAGGTCGTCTTCAATCTCCTCCGGCATCAGAGCGGGTGGAGTTGGTGCGCTTGATGATCCATTTGGTCGCTGATGATAGCTACCCAGGATGTAGTAGGGAAGATTTGTGCGAGTAGAGTTCTTTTCCGTTAATTCTCCGAGAAGGTTCAAGGCACCTGTGCCATTAGTGCGGGTGGAACGAGTCGCGTGGACGTTCTGGCTCGCCGAGCGCTCCATATCGGCTGCTCCAGGCGTGGCGTCTTCCTGGCTGCTTGCATCGCCGGAACCAGATGCCTCGTCCTTGTCTACAGACTGTCCGTTTGCGTTCTGGTTCGCTTGTTTGGCACGCTTGGAAGCAGAGAGGAAGTGGACCGCAGCGACGTGGGCGGCATTGCTGTGCATGGCCAATTCTTTCTCGGTGAACAAAGATAGGATATTGTACGCCGGTGCATTCTGCTGCTGGGACATTCTCGACTTGGCTCGGTCTGCGGGGGTCGACAGGCCGTCATGATTTGGAGACGCGCTGAACTCTTCGTCTATCGCCTTGCGCTTGCGTTTATTGATCGGTTCGCTCATGATGCCGCCTCCGATGTCGTCGGCGTCAAGTCTATGTCGTGTGTGTCTTGTTTTTCGATTGCCCTGGATCCCACCAGGACTGCCGGGGTTAGCTATGCTGAACTGGTTAGGGTGGAGAAGCAACGCGTTGGTGTCAGCAACATCCAACTGTTCTTTCTCTCGCATAAGCCGGTTTTTTCGGTGGGAAACTGATTGGACAAGTCGTTCACGGATGGTTTCTGTGAGCCGCTTGTACTCTTCGGCAGCGAGCTGGATTCGAAAATCTCGTTCTTGTTTGATGCGGTTCAAAGAGTCACGATGTCGGTTCTATAAGACATCAGAAAATGGAAAACCTCTTTTTATAAAACACCCAGTCAAAGAAAGGAAAAGAACTTTCCAGTCACAAAAAGTGCCGGAACTTACCATCATAACAGCCAACTCTGCATCTCTCTCCTCCTTACTCCGATTTATCTCCTGAACGAAGTTCGAATACCATCTCCCGGAGATTGGAGTGTCAGATGTTATCTGCCCACTGGCAGCTAACTGTGTCAATTGCTTTGCAACATCTTCTGGAGAGTCACTGATGGGCCAGTCCTCATAGACCTGTGCATTTGAGATCAACGCCATCTCATTCTGAAGCTCATGCACTCGCTGCCGGAAATGATAGTCTCTGTTATTCCCGAAGGCCTCCTTCAGCTCGTTCACTCGGTCTTGGAGGGCATTGCGTCGCTTATCTCGCTTGGAAAGTGGGAATTGGCCTGGAGGTGGGGTGTCGATGTAACGAGCTGTCGAAGGCCCAGTAGCTGCCGAGGGAGATGCTGGAGCAGCTGCAGGGTAGGCCATTGCGCGGATGTTGTCTGTTATTCCACCAGATGAGTAGAGCGCTTCTTCCCCGAGCAAGTCGAGTCAGTCGTCAACGTCACGGAGGCGAGAAGGCTGGGCTATTGGGACAACTTTGAATATTAGCACCCATCCTCAGCCGAGTCAAGCACAGCCAGCACGTTATAGAACGAAAACAGCAGAACAGAATATCTGGGCGAAAGGAAAGGTGAAAGGAGAACCACACCTGTTTAGATCGATCCAGCCAACACAGGAAGCAAGGGAGAAAAAAAAAAAAAAAAAAATCTTTTCAAGGTAGCGAGAATAGCCTAGGTAGCAGGGAGGAGGAATATCGCTCTCTTGCTAGGACTGCCTATATTCTCAGGCTTCCAACTAGCTATCTGACCACGCTGCAAGACGATGCTAGATTGCAGGTCTGCGGCAGATGATGTAGCGTGTAAGCGCGGCAGCTGGCAGACCCCCCTCTGGAGGTCTGTATCTTTGCAATACAGCAACAGCTGCGGGTAATGCAAGTATAGAAGGATGTACAATCAAGATATCAACGCTGGGAGGAGGACGTAGGGATTTACGATGCCGGGAGGCCGAATGGAGGGCGGAAGCAGAGAGAGGCGCCAATTGGGGGTGTTTTGGCTTGGGGCTACGGGCGGCAGGAGTAGGAGTGCAGTGGAACTGAAGGCAGTGAATCAGAAGCCACAGGAGGTGACGGAGGACTCTGTAGAGCAGGATTCCGGGCTCGGTGAAGTGCGACACATCGTCTGGCGCCGGCGGCTTGCTGTCGTCGTCGGCGTCAGGACAAGCAAAGTTGGAGTCGCTTTTTCTTCCTCTGTGCTGATGTCAGCAGCCCGGCGGCCACAGATGTCACGGGTCCCGGATAAAAGTGATGCCATTAGCCGCCATCACGTGGAGCGGCTCCCATAGAAGGATGGATCCTTCCAATACATCCAGTATTCAATTGCATTCACAGGAAGACAATAGAGAAGGACTGAAACGGTGGAGGAGCTGAGGTTGGTGCAGGCTGCTGGTCTGTAAGTGGAAGATATATGTTCTTGACTAAGTGGATGGCTAGATGGTATACTTTGATTATCATGGAAGATAGTTATCTGTTTAGCTAGTCTAAGAAGTTCCAGCATTTCTCGTCCATCAGGTACTCAATAAGGCTACTGAGCAGAGTTCGCTGGCTGCTCTGTTATGCGTCTTGTCGTCGTCGTCAAAATAATATTATGTCTTTCCGGGCCTTCGCACGAGGGCTCGATATGGCACGTGACTAGAATAGTCTTTAATCACATGACCTCTTTATTCTGCGTGTCCAAATCCACAAACGGAAACAAAACACTGCGATTGTCTGGCCGCAAAGCAGGAAACGCGGGCGTTGACCGAGGCACTGTGGTAGAGTGGTTAATACGTTGCACTGCTACCGCTATACAGTTCTCTGCATACATAGCCATGCAATTCCTTCGGGAGCCAGGGTTCGAATCCCTGCGGTGTCGCTTCTTTTTTTCTCCTCCGCTTGACCAGAGGAACGCATCTTTTTTGGATGTCAAACATGATACCCTCTGTCTGTAGACAGTTATATCATATAATATGGAGCACATATATGTGGCAGCTCTCTTCTGTTGGACTTTTTGTTCTGGATCGTCGACGCTGTTACAGGTGATTGAGGACAGATGCTTGCTACAAGGGGTGCTCACGTCCATCCGTAGGCCGGCCGTCCTCTGCTCTGTGGAGTTCAATACGGCAGAGCCTGCCTATGTTCAATATACATACCTGGACCAAGTTCCGTTCCCGTGTTTGAAGGAGAACCACCACGGGCGTGGTTCAAACCTGATATAATCCCTGAGGACACCTCTCAGAGATCGAGAATCACACATGCATAACCATTTGGAAGTTTCCAACTGCAGATGCAGCTCTTTTCACCACCTGCCAATCGAACGGAGACAAGTTTTATTATCCCACATGTACGTGTAACTTCGTCTGTGTCACATTTGGAAAGCGCTTTGCCGTCTCTCATACATCGTGCGCATCACTTTGGTAAGCATGCGAACATCATCATTCCAAGCTGAACCCAAGGCTTGACATATTCACGGTATAGAATGTGAGTTGAGACGACCTTTTTCTTGCCACGGAGGCTCCCTGGATAGCTTTCTCGTCAGCACCTATTGAACTGTGCCCATTCTCAAGCAACACGCGACTTACCCTCAACGATAAATACGGCGGACACTTTCTCAGTATAGACCCTAGAAACCCAGTTTATTGTAACCCAGCGGCTATCGCTATCATACCTGGATTAACATGCGGTAAGGGCACGGCTCCTTCGAGTCCAAAGTGCTCGTTGAGGCGCCTTTTCAGGGTAGTTATCGAGTCAAATAATGTTGGGAAGCGACGGGTATAAGGAACATGCACCGTCAGGCTGATAGGCTCAAGTTTGGGCATTGTATGGGTAAAATTTATCGATCGACATCTCCTTCGAGAAGAATGATCAAATGTGACGGGATAAGCAGCGTTGCGACTTCATTAACTCGCAGCTGTTATTCTTTTCGAAGCCCTATATGGCATGGATGGCGCATTCAAGCCGGCCGAAAAGGCTGCTTTCTTTCTCGAAAATGATGCGTTGGGCATCAAATACCCACCCCGGATGCCGTTTGGAACAAATATGCTCAATCTCACCAGGCAGAAAGGAAAGGTTTTGCGGAGAATAAAGATGTAGACGTTATTCTAACTGATATACGTAGTAGTTCTAAAACGAGGCCAAGGTGGTAGGGTTACGGCTGAGGCGAGGAAGCGGGAACTCCATACGTAAACAAGCCAGCGGACGACCGTTGAACTAACGGATAAGCTTGTTTTTTTTTTTTTTTTTTTTTTTTTTTGGTCGCAGGCCATTCTACGTCAGAGCCCTGGGCAGGGGTTGACAACGGGAGTGATGCCAAGTACGAGTGGGATTCGTATGTGTAGGAGCAGTATTAAACGAGATCCATATGTATTATTCTAAACATGGAATTAAATAGGTAGGGGGTATTCGGTGAAAAGAGTAAGGCAAAAAAACAGACGTAGGGCACTCAAAGGGGTGGGTTATGAGATGAAACAGAATGAGAAAAATAACGAGTAAAGAAAAAGGGGGACGCCATCATGGGATGTTAGGAAAACAGGAAGATAAGAGATGAGGGATGAAAGGAAAGAGAAAGTAGTTGAGAAGACATTCCTGGAAATCGAAAACTGGAAAGAGATGGGAAGATTTTCCATAAAACGCCCCCTTATCCAAGCCCGTGTTTTTTTACCTGCCTGTACCTCGTTACAAATGAAAAGGGATGGGAGGGTTGAAAGGAAGTAGAGAACCCGCAATGTATGCCGGGGTAAGGGAAAGGAGACACAGTAGATATGGTGGTGAGGGAAGCGAGAAAATGAAGTAGATGTAGAGAAACTCCTGATATCCTGGCAAGCTGACTCCGTTGTTTTTTTTTTTTTTTTTTTTTTTTTTTCATGTTGCGTTGCGCTGTTGAACCCCGTTTTTTGACATGTTAAAGACCTAACCGGACCAGACCCGAACCTGGTATAAACCGAATCTAAGACCTAGAACTCCTCCTCTGGAAATGTGAAACTCGTTCTGCCAATGCCATCGTGCTTGTTTGCTAGTGATTTGTAGGTGAATCATGTAGATGACTGTGATAGGGAGCGCCGGATGACGAAGATGCCGACTTCCACGCCTTCTCGCTCAGCGTCGTCCATGGGCTCGGTCGTTGCTCGCTTGCGGATGCCGTCGACGACATCCCGAAGGACCATGGCACTAGTAACTTCTCTATCCATACCCATACCTTTGCTGGCGGTGTGGTGGCGGGTGCGGTGATCGTTGCGCCAGTAGTCAAGTATCTCGCGGGCGCGAGGGGATTCCTGGGCAATGTACCATTCTGTCCAGAGGTCGCGGGAGAGCGGGATGCAACCGGGAGAGGCGTATGAAAGAGTAAACGTGGTTCGGTCGCGATATGTCAGGGAGGAACAAAGCTGAGAGACTTTCGAGTGCATTGTCTCAAAGGGGTCCATGTGTTTGAGCGCAGGTGTGGAGCTAAGTGCCGTACCAATGTCAGAAGGCAGGCAGTGTAGGCCGACAAGGTTGCGTAGTAAAGGGTCCAGGATAGGGTTGAGATAGTGTTGTTTGAAGCATTGGGCGCCACGGAGGGTGGGGTATACAAGGAGTAAGGTACCGTCACGAGGCGAAAGTTCTCGAAGGCGATCTAGAAGTACTGACGGCCCGCTGGTGGTGAAGAGGTTTTGGTATTCGCATGTTGAGGTTGGTGGAAGGTAGCGCTCGACGGCAGCGATGTTGACGCTGTATGGGGGAACAATCGGCGTGGGCACGTATGGTGCTTGTGACTGTGCTCCGCCAGATAAGGATGACGAGGAAGAGGCGCTGGTGAACGGGTAGTGAGGTGCAGCCGTAGCGTTAGAGAAGACAGTCATGTTAAAATAGTCGTCTCCGGGAAAGAGACGATTGGGTGTGCTCGGTGGAGATGTTGGTAGGCTGGAGAGGGAGAACTTTGGCGGCACTGCATGGGTGATGTTGATATAGGGCGATTGGTCTGGTTGGAGACGGGACTGGATCGTCTGAACAATGGGGCTAAAGACGCAGGCAGGAGAGAGAGAGCTCGAGTTGGGGAGGTTATTGGACGGAGGACACGGGAGAGTTTGGGAGACCAGCTGGACAACCTTTGCAGGGTCCTTGGATATAGCAAGGAATGATACTACAATCAAAGTCAGCAACAAGTTTGCATAAGTATGAAGAGGGGGGTGAGAGAGTGGGTAAAAAAAAAAGGGTGTCATATGGTCGTACCAGCAGTTACAATTCCCTTTTGCAGAAAGAGAAGTCTGTCGTTCCCGTCCTGCAGCGGCATGCCGCTCGGTATTGGCAGCGAACGGGAATCATCTGCACTGTCCGGGTTGTTCTGGTCCGGTTGCTGTTGTGTGGATTGCTTGGGAGTGCAGCTATCCTGGGGCTGTTCCTCCTTCATGGTCACCTCTGCGACGCCGGAAGATCCCTCCTCTGTAGGGACAGTGGCTTCAGACGAGTCATTGTTGGGAGCACCTGTAGCGGCAGGATTCCATTGAACATGATCATCCGATTCGGGCGGCGTGATGGGTAGTGGAGATGGATATGAGACGTCCATCCGCGAGTTGGGAGAGTCAGCAAAGGGAGACGAGGATTTCGACGGCGAGGCTGCTGGTATGGCTCCGTCGATGAACGAGCCAGAGGGCGAGGTAGACGGCCGCTGGTCTCTCTCCTGGTGGGCTGCTGCTCTGGGCATGTTGTTGGGTGATGGCGTGGCTATCCCCAGCTCTTCGAAGGATGGCAGCTGGAGCTGTCGGTTCTGCTTGGGCAAAAACTGCATGGCCAACGAAGACGATGAGGAGGACGAGGACGAGAAGTGCCGGTCTAGATCGTGGCGTAGGCCGTCCGACGATATGCTCCTCCGAATCCGTTTGGGGAACAGGGGGAAAGCGTTCGACGCTGCTTTGTCCGAGCCGTTGTTCTGGCCGAAGACGTAGCGTGACCCCGGCCCTGGGGAGTTTTGACGGACGGAGAAGCGATGATGCCGCTCTGCTTGACCTTGATCTTGATCTTGATGCTGCTGCTGCTGCTGCTGTTGTTGGCGAATATGGAGGCTGCTGTCCGTCAAGGTTCGCTCACATGATACGCTACGACGGCTCTGGCTAGGTTGCTGCTGCTGACGACAACCGGCGAAAGGGAAGGGAAAGACGAGACAGGAAGACGG
>NW_003456426.1:970828-971824 GCF_000151425.1 Trichophyton rubrum CBS 118892 | reverse complement strand
CCCTGAGGACACCTCTCAGAGATCGAGAATCACACATGCATAACCATTTGGAAGTTTCCAACTGCAGATGCAGCTCTTTTCACCACCTGCCAATCGAACGGAGACAAGTTTTATTATCCCACATGTACGTGTAACTTCGTCTGTGTCACATTTGGAAAGCGCTTTGCCGTCTCTCATACATCGTGCGCATCACTTTGGTAAGCATGCGAACATCATCATTCCAAGCTGAACCCAAGGCTTGACATATTCACGGTATAGAATGTGAGTTGAGACGACCTTTTTCTTGCCACGGAGGCTCCCTGGATAGCTTTCTCGTCAGCACCTATTGAACTGTGCCCATTCTCAAGCAACACGCGACTTACCCTCAACGATAAATACGGCGGACACTTTCTCAGTATAGACCCTAGAAACCCAGTTTATTGTAACCCAGCGGCTATCGCTATCATACCTGGATTAACATGCGGTAAGGGCACGGCTCCTTCGAGTCCAAAGTGCTCGTTGAGGCGCCTTTTCAGGGTAGTTATCGAGTCAAATAATGTTGGGAAGCGACGGGTATAAGGAACATGCACCGTCAGGCTGATAGGCTCAAGTTTGGGCATTGTATGGGTAAAATTTATCGATCGACATCTCCTTCGAGAAGAATGATCAAATGTGACGGGATAAGCAGCGTTGCGACTTCATTAACTCGCAGCTGTTATTCTTTTCGAAGCCCTATATGGCATGGATGGCGCATTCAAGCCGGCCGAAAAGGCTGCTTTCTTTCTCGAAAATGATGCGTTGGGCATCAAATACCCACCCCGGATGCCGTTTGGAACAAATATGCTCAATCTCACCAGGCAGAAAGGAAAGGTTTTGCGGAGAATAAAGATGTAGACGTTATTCTAACTGATATACGTAGTAGTTCTAAAACGAGGCCAAGGTGGTAGGGTTACGGCTGAGGCGAGGAAGCGGGAACTCCATACGTAAACAAGCCAGCGGACGACCGTTGAACTAACG
>NW_003456426.1:968063-968867 GCF_000151425.1 Trichophyton rubrum CBS 118892 | reverse complement strand
TTCCTGGAAATCGAAAACTGGAAAGAGATGGGAAGATTTTCCATAAAACGCCCCCTTATCCAAGCCCGTGTTTTTTTACCTGCCTGTACCTCGTTACAAATGAAAAGGGATGGGAGGGTTGAAAGGAAGTAGAGAACCCGCAATGTATGCCGGGGTAAGGGAAAGGAGACACAGTAGATATGGTGGTGAGGGAAGCGAGAAAATGAAGTAGATGTAGAGAAACTCCTGATATCCTGGCAAGCTGACTCCGTTGTTTTTTTTTTTTTTTTTTTTTTTTTTTCATGTTGCGTTGCGCTGTTGAACCCCGTTTTTTGACATGTTAAAGACCTAACCGGACCAGACCCGAACCTGGTATAAACCGAATCTAAGACCTAGAACTCCTCCTCTGGAAATGTGAAACTCGTTCTGCCAATGCCATCGTGCTTGTTTGCTAGTGATTTGTAGGTGAATCATGTAGATGACTGTGATAGGGAGCGCCGGATGACGAAGATGCCGACTTCCACGCCTTCTCGCTCAGCGTCGTCCATGGGCTCGGTCGTTGCTCGCTTGCGGATGCCGTCGACGACATCCCGAAGGACCATGGCACTAGTAACTTCTCTATCCATACCCATACCTTTGCTGGCGGTGTGGTGGCGGGTGCGGTGATCGTTGCGCCAGTAGTCAAGTATCTCGCGGGCGCGAGGGGATTCCTGGGCAATGTACCATTCTGTCCAGAGGTCGCGGGAGAGCGGGATGCAACCGGAGAAGGCGTATGAAAGAGTAAACGTGGTTCGGTCGCGATATGTCAGGGAGGAACAAAGCTGA
>NW_003456426.1:892067-967963 GCF_000151425.1 Trichophyton rubrum CBS 118892 | reverse complement strand
AGTGTTATTTGACATCAGAGACTGAAGAGGCGGACGGCGAGGACGAGGAAGACGACGGGGTTGAGAGTCAGAGGCCGCAGACGACGGTGCTGGCGGCAGGACGGGGTGGTTCGTCGGCGTTGGTTGGGAACGAAGGGAAAAGTCGACGTCCGGGTCGGGGTGCGGTCGAGGGGTTTAGTAGATGGCTGGGTGTGGTCGAGGGTGATAGATCAGACATGGACTCGTCTCGCCACTTAGTTAACTCCAGGCAGCGAGGTTGCTTTTTCCTCTGGCCCTGGAGTTTCTGGCCAGCAGCCTCGTGGGCACGCAAGACACTCAAACAGCAGCAGCAGCAGCAGCAGCAGCGGACAAGAGACAGTCCCACGGTCTCACAGTCATATGGAGCTTACTGGCAAAGCCTCGAGTTCCTCCTCACAGGCGAGCCGGGTGCCGTTCGGTCCGCCTCACATCGCTTGTTTCGGGCCTCCTGCCTGCCCGTCTGCCCCTGGTCCTCCATCCTGTCTCTCGCTCGCGTTGCCTGGCTGCTCCGTTCTGGGTCTGGCGTGACCGTCGCCCGGTAACATATACTTATGCTTGTAAGTATCATGTATGTACTCCGTACGCCGTACGTCTCAGGATATGCGTCTGTGCAATGCCACTAGTGGTGTGCAGCCGTGGGCCATGGTGGATGCAGATCCAAGTCGGTCACCCCAAGCTTGCTCCACGTCACACAGCTGCCCTTCTTCTTTGATCTCCCCCCTCCCTCCCCCAGTCGTCTGAAGGCTGGCTGGCCGCTCCGTCAGGCAATGAGTAAGAGCTCAAGCGAGGACCGTCGCTGTCGGGTGTAAGTAAGCGTAGGCATACAGATCACCTTCTCCGTACTCTCCTTTTTTTCGTGAGTTAACTAACATGGGGCCGGGACCGGGCCCTGACGTCTGTCAGACGGTCCAGCTTGCTGTTGGACATTCGATAGCGAGTTCAAAGTTCGTCCAGAGCCAGGTTCTCGATCCCATCCCCCTCCTCCTCTTCCTCCTCCTCCTTCCCCTCCACCTAATCGAGAGGTAATTAAAGATGGGCGATGGCGAACCGCCAGCCAAGGAACGCCAACGTCTAGGCCGCTCCTTTTACTCTATATGGGTTCTCCAGGGGGAACATTGGATCAACTGACTCCTCCTGTCTTTGCTGGTAGGCTAGCTAACAGCCGGTAGCATCCTATCATCCTTATCTCGTCCATACGGACAGATTTGCGGTCATGGTACTCCGTATGTAGTGTTGCATTCTCCGCAGTTCCATCACCACCCTCTTCTTCACCGATCTTAATAAAGATAAAGAGATAGTCCATACCGAGCACTCCGTACTGTGACGCAATTAGCACGCCCAACTAAAATAGACGATGATCCCAATCGATCACTTACATCGATTCGTGAGGGTCCATCGTCTGCCACCTAGGCATGGGGGGCCATCGCGCCAAAGTCAACCCGGCTCCTGCGTGGCCAGCCATTTTGTCCAGAACATACTCCGTACTCCGTATCAGATAACAAGCTACACACTTCTTCTTCTTCTCCGCAAGTAACATGTCTTGCCCTCGCATCAGCGGGAAGAGACGCCATCAAGCCTTGATAAACTGAGCCCACAGCTCAAAAGAAAAGTACGGAGGAGTGGATGTCGGGAATATACACGAGAGTGTGGAGAACATCACTAGTATGTCAATTATCTCCTGGACTGTGGCTAGAGGCACGTCGGACCCTACGCTGGGGCCTTGTTAGCGGCCGCGGTAGGCGTAATCAATTCTAACCAAAACCACGCAGTTACTCACTTATCTTGCTGTGTTATCCTTCCTGGCAAGCTCCCTCTTGTAAAAAGACTATGGCTATATACCCCCTAACGAGGGAACGAGCACCCTGCCAGCCAACCCTCCGCAATACGTATTTACGGAGTACCGCACCACCATGTACCCTGTACTTCCAGCCCAGGAGCTCGGATACATCGTGTCTGTCCGTCCTCTAGCTCCCTTGTTTTTGCCCTATCTTTTCTCATGTCCCAGTCCAGCTGTACGTGTAATGTGATCCGCAAAGTGCTGCACCGTGGCCGCGAGCTGAGACCCCCAAACCCCATGATTCAGATCCATCAGCCCAAGTCTGCGCGTATCCCATGCAAGACGTTACCATTGGGGCCAGCCACGCATGCTCGCGTTCATCCCCTCGGTACGAAGACCCCCCCTGAAGTTGGCATTGGCGATGGCGATGGCGATGGCGATGGCGTTTCGATGTAGACGAGCGGGACGAAGGTACCGTGCCAGATCGATGGCCGGTGGAGACAAGAAGACATGCGACGGAGAGCTGTCTGGGCCGTTCTCGAGGACAAGAAGCGAGTTAAGCTTCCTCTATTGAGTTCTTCGCTGGGTAGCTTATGCTTTTCGCTGCTGTGCTTAGCCAGTGGCGGCTGTGCCTTGATCTTGCCCTGGCGTTTGTTGTCTTGATATATAACTATATATTTTTTTTGGCCATGTTGGAGACGTCACCTTTTTGCCCTCTGCTGCGTCCACAGCCACATCCACCGCTCCTCAATTCACACTGGCCAGTCACCCAAGCCGTATTGGAGGAGACGTCGATGCAGTCTCAAGCCATTCATGGGTCCTGATGAGAGCTTTGTTCGAGTTCCGGCCGCATTTTCACAGCCACATTGTTTGTTGCCTGGATATATATACCCTTTCTTTGAACACAATCCATCATCCCACGAGAGAGATTCCTAGCCATCCCGTTTACCATGCAGATACAGCCATCAATTTGCCCTCGGAACTGCGTCCCGTTCGCTAGGGCGTCCCAATTAATGAGCTCCTTTGATCAAACTGCAGAGTGGCTTGTCCCACTCCCGCTGAATCATTGCAGCTCATCCGCGTCTCCAACCGATTGACTGGCTCTGCATGCCTTTTTGAAACAAAATGCGGAGGAAGCCCTTCGTGTCTTATGAACAATGTCCATGGAAGGAATTGAAATTAGTCTGGATAATATCCTGGCTCGTCTGGCGGGCCAATTCAGACTGTTCAGCACGAACCTGAATGTACTAATATTTATCAAAACCCAGCTGCGAGTTGGTCTAATATTACTGCCTTGGTAGTAATCGATGATATAAACTACTGTGCTGCCTTGTAATAAATTATATCAGTTGATACCCATATCCCCTCTATATCGTTAGCAGAGAATGCCAACTGCCTCGCGACCATATCTCAGCTATCAGATGCCAGGGCCTGTATGGTCTATATGAAAAAGGGGCAATTATCACAGCCAATTTCTTGAAGATGATTCAAATGTCATCACGATGGAACAATTACCGTTTACTCTTCTCGTGGTTGTCGGGCAATACCACCGCAGATATACCAAGAGCCATCAACACCTATCAGCCGTTTAAAATGTCAGCAGCTTGTCTATGATCAATGCTTTGATCAACAGATTAAAAGGATGAAGATTGATAGAGCAGGATGAATCAAAATGTCTTTATCCCCTGCTTCGGAGTGATACACGTATATGATCTCAATGCGTATACGGTTAAAGGGAATGAAGTTGGTCGTGAGATACATTGGCGATCCACACGCCCTACGAACTGGCTGACGGATATCAGACTTTTTTGACGCCTTTCTGTGGTATTGATTCGTGTCTTCTTCCAGAATCAGGGCGATGACTGCTATTGTTTTCTATAAACCACCTACTAATTATTGGTATCATCATTTCGCCCACGATAGCCTATTAGACAAGAAACCGAAGTTGAATCTGCGGTGTACCTATCCGAGGACATACATATAATCCGCATGCCGTCTGTTGGATCAGGAGTACTTGAGCAATGATAGACGCCCAGGAAACGGGGTGGCTAAGTGGAGTTTACATATATAGCAGGTCAGGCAAGCAATGACAGAAATGAATTTCTGATAATTCATACTACACGAAACATCACGGTACGGTTTAATAGAACGAGCCCGGTCGTACATCCATTCCTTAACGCCCGGCAAAAACCCAGAGCAATAAACATAGCCTCTCTTCTAACTTACACTACAACAGCCGTGTTTCTACTGTGCTTTCGAGGGGTAAACCCTTGACCTCCAGTGCGAGGTAGTAGGTGAGAGCGAGATCTTTTCTTCTTCGCCATCAAAACAAGTTCCTCCCATTTCTCATGCTCAATATTCTCCTCGGGCATGAATAAAGGCTGTGGGGTATCTTCAATATGGATCCTAGGTCTGCCATCTGCAGTGACGCCTGGGTCATAGCCCAGCGGCCGATGAGGAATCTTATAGCCAGCATCACGGATCTCGAAGCACTGATAGACGAGCTTTCTAGTACTCAGATCCATGTATACTGATCGGTCATACGTCTCTATCCAGTAATTATAGCCCCAGAAATAGTCATTAATGACTGCCTTCGCAAGGGACTGCGTCCAAAAGTTGAAATTTGGTAGCTTCATGGACGGCTCCATCAGTCCGACGTGGGACATCCAGTTGGACACTCGACAGGCAACAGATACAATGCGTATCAGGGGTTCAGAGTGGAAGATGTGAAGGACGACGCAGGCTGGGCAGCCGTTGGTCATGCACCAGTCAGGCTCGTCGGTAATAATAGAGCGAAGCCATGTAAATGCGTTGCGTGCTTCACCGTGGAAAGCCAGCTCTGGGTCTGATACAAGATAATCTGGGAGCGAACGGGATGCTATGTCGGTTGCGTGGATGATGAGTTGCTTCAAGGGCATGAATACAGCATGAAGTATGTCTCGGTGTAACTCGAAGACTTTCTTTTCATCCGCAGAAACGTTGGGTTCATGAGCAGGACAGAACCTAGAGGGCGATCAATCAGCCCGGGAGAACTTTGCCGGAAAACAAGCCTATTATTATGACACTCACCTGAGCCTTATGTTTTCACCCAGCTGCTTCCTTAGAGCCCGAAATACGGGATTCAAGGCCAGCTCTTCCTCATCCCGTTTTTTGACCCTCAAGGGAGAAATAACCTTCATGGTGTCGAGCTATTGACATTCCAAGGGAGCTCAACCAGTCCGCAAAGCCACTTTGCTGGCGCTCAAACTCACAGTTTGATACCACTATTCCGGCCGAAAAAGTGTGGAAAGGATCACAGGCAAGCAAAGGGAAAAAAGGACACACAATATTAGTGTAAAGGTACGGTCAACAAGAATAAAAATAATGGTCCGATTATTGCATGGTCACATTCCATTGATCCGGGACATCCCCATCCCACGTCAGGCGGGCAGGCAGATGACCATTATTCTTCCTTCTGGGTATTATGAGCTGTCTCTTTACTTCAGGATGGACTTGAACCAGGACAAATTGGAAGTGACGAGCAAGCAAGTGCAAGGCTCAACCTTCCTGGCTGAAAGGAAGAAAATAGAAAATAAGAATAAAAAAATAGATAATAAAAATAAAATAAAATAAAAATAATAAATAAATAAAAATAAATAAAAATAAGAAATAAGAAATAAGAAGTAACAACGGATAACGATAAACTAAAATGCCAGAAAAAGGGCTCCGAAAAACATCTGGTCAGATATCAATCTTCAATTTCCGATGCATGTACTCCGTACAGAGCTACCCCGGTATGTGTTTCAACATGGGTGAGCCATCACCAGGTAGAGAGTCGGATCAGTCAATGTCACTCATTTCATCTCTTGGCCAGAAAACAGCTCAACGGTAATCTCAAATGCACAAGGAAGGTCCCTGAATATTCTATGCTCCTGTATCTTCAAGGGTGTTGGATGATGAAAGGTGAGGGGGTATCATGGATCAGACTATTGCCGTTGATTCCCACCGGATCACACGAAACGCCGCATATATTGGATATGGCAAGTCGTTTCCCCGACGTTGCCGTTGCACAGCTGAAAGGTCCAGAAGCATCGAGGGCAATATCAGTTGTCATATAGCGTGCCGGCTGGGGCTGGACCAGTGCAGCAGCATATGAACAGCATATAAACTAAACATCGACTGGTCATTAGTTTCATATTTGAAAAGCTTGTTTGATAGTGTCACGCTGCTAATCGACGATCTGAGGATCCAGATTGCTGGCCAATGTTGAGTACTGGCATCCCTTGTCTTCTGATATCTATGCCCTGAGGTTGGCAAGAGAGATCGGATTCCCGAACGATCCATGAAACTAGATCTCCCGCTTGACGGGCAATCTCCATTCTCCGGAGGTGGCAGACCTTCTCGGTACTCGGGGGCCTTCCAGGGCGACGACTTGAAAGAATAAAATCAATCGCCTGTTAAAGGGGATGATCGCCTGGTATATCAGGCAATATTTGCGGGAAAAAGATATACAAGGACGTCGAAGAATGGTCAATATATCTGAATTTGGTGCAAGATCCAACATTCACATCATTACACCTTGTACGGATACTCCGTACCGAAGAGTCCAAACCCAGATAGACCTTCAAGAGAGGACAATCAATTTTTTTTCGCCTAGCTTTTCGCTGTTTTCTTTTCTTTTCTTACCTTCCCTTTCCCTATTTTCCAAACCCCTTTAATGTTTCTTATCATTTCTTTTTCTCCTTCACCCCTCGAGATGCCTGCTAACCCAGACCTGTCATGCATAGATAGGGGTCTCGTAACTATCGAATGTCATTTTGATGCGCTAATGAAGCCGCGTTGCGGCAGGGGCTGGATTAGAAGCTTCGCAAACTCTCTGGCTGCTTCGAGATGTCTACTACTCCGAGTGATGGCGTATCCGTACAGATACTAGGTAGTATGCCCAGACCAGATGTAGGGAAGCTCAGTTTTTACCTTAGCATGCTTGGAGCCTGCTCGTAGAGACGAATAGCCTGGGGGCCTTTGCTCTTGTAGAAGACCCATTCTACTCCCTTGTCTCGTTACATGGGCTTCAGCTTTACCGTTCATCATCAGCATCTTGAGAGTATCTTCCCTTTATTTCTTCTTCCTCAGAAGGTAGGAAACGGTATCAATTAGGCAGCTCTACCCTGAGCCCAGATTGCCAAAGGAGGCGGCCAATGATAAAAAGTGCGCATGCTCCCAGGAAATCGGGATGCCGTCCCTTGCGACCTGAAGTTGTTGGGACTTTTGTCTGTCCCTCATTCGCTTATTCCTGTTTCAACCAACATTATTTTTGCACACATTAGCTTTCCATCCCATTTAAAACAAGGTTGGGAGACCAGAGACGTTTAAAGGATCAAATCCTTTTACCTGGCGTATCTCCGCAAAAAAAAGGAAGTGACACTTCCTTGTCCCTTCGAAGATAACTGTCCTTGACCGGCGAATCAATGAAATACGGACGAGCATGGAGAACATGACAAAAAGAAAGTTCTCCTTGCGTTTGATTGGCTTTCTTTCCTTTTTTTTTTTTTTTTTTTTTTTTTTTTTTTTTTCCCTTGCTTGATTCTATTCGAATAATATCTGTAGTTTTCTGAGAGAAGGAATGATTAGTTCCCGTGGCTTGATATTGAGCTTCGTCTCCCTAACTAACGAAAGCGCTAGGACAAGCTAACAGGTTGCTCGAAACGTGGAAGATCATGGGGAGAACAAGAGTACGCTACTAACGTTGCACATCCAGAAGCTGGATGGAAGAGTTCGGCGAGTTCCTGCCGTTGTACCATACAATTGGTCTTAACACTCTCCCTGCATGCAAGACTGGCGGAACAATGAAGGTGATGTCATGACATGCACCCGTACTCCGTATATGAACTCCATCACTCCGTACTCAGCTGTTGAACACCCACCCCTCAATTTTACATGCCCTTCTTTATTGGCAGACTCTTGAACGCCGGCGAGAACACGAGCAAGCCGTGCTGGGGTCAGGGTAGTTTGGGCTCCTAATAATAAGAAGAGCGAGAGAGACATGCCCGTACAGAGTACTTTAGCGACAGAAATTCTGAGTAGATGTCAACAAGTTGTTGTTCGCACAGACTTGAGGGGCCAAAGGTAAACAGGTCAGCGGATGTGCTTCTTGCCGTGAGGCAAAAGGGAGAATTTGGAAAGTATCAGCATTGCGGAGTAGTTGTAAATCCATATCATTCGACAGATCCCGTAATTGCTGATGATAACGCCATAATTCGAGGTCATGATGTTGCCCCTGTTTGAGCTGTTCAGGGGAAGGGACCGGAAGAAGCCTGGAAGCGGAAAATATATCCCCTTCTTGACTTTTCAGCGTGCTCTGTATCTCTGCATCCGATTTCCAAACTTTTGTTATGGTTGTACCGGGAGCTTGAGCCGGATGTATATTGTTTCGTAATACTCCGTTCCCTCTGCCGAAGACTTACGTATACACTCGTTAAATTTTGGTGATGGCACACCTTTTTTTTCATCTTGCATAGCATGGATGATGGGTTGAGATCGAGGTTGGGTTAAGGGGGTTACGCCCTCCGGGAAACCCAAGCTCAGGAACAATGCATGATGCCAATTGGCTTAGACAGCCGCCTCTCATCTCACCTTTCCTCCCTTTTGTCCTCCTCCCTAATGCCGCAGCGAGCAGGGATCAAAAAGGTTTCCGGATCCGAGGAGTTTTGACTTGAAGTTTTTTGGTTCAGGGTGGCGGTGGTGGCCAGAGTCATAGATAATAGAATGCACGATTGGATCGTTGACCCTTGCTCTTCGTCTGCTGTTATCAGCCGACTTGTGTCACCAAGCAAGAATGTTGACCGTTTGAATTGATAATTCTTCATTTTCTCAAAAGGAAATAAAAGTCAAGAGAACAATTCACCCTTCGTTCCAGAAGAATCCGAACTGGATTACTTATGCCTTCTGACACGTGGGATAGAGGCAAAAAGTGCAATTGGACTGAATTTGTTTAATATGGCATGCATAGACGAGAAAAGGGTAATCGAGTACCTTGGATGGGAGAGCAAGCCTCCTCCGTATTCTTCTGCCGTTTTGGGCAACGGGCTGCCTCTGATGATTTCATGCACACCGAGTACTTATGCAACAGTTCGGCCCCTGACCTGTTTTCTTCCCTTGTTCCCTTGGAGAGGAACGCGGGTCTTGGTCATCCTGTGAACATGCCGAGCTTGAGTGATTTCGAAGAGGTACATTTTTTTTACTCCATACATATGAAGAGAACTGCATAAGGCCTCTCAGTAGTATGTGTACTGCGGAGACCAGGCGATGATCACTGTACGGGTTAAAGGCATTGCGCTGACACGAGATGAATCCCTCCCGCCACAGTATCAGCTCGACAACGAAGGTGAGGTTTTAACGCCGGCATACTCCGTATACATGCCATGTAATGCTGCCTGCTCCAGGTCATGATGGCTGTTAGTTTTAAAACATACAGCCTGCGACAAGATTGATTAACCAGCTCTCGGGAATGGTACACTAGGGTTAGTTCCCACCTGCTAGCCAGTACCCTTTTTCTTGTTCAGAGAGTGAGGGGGTCGAAGCTTGGTGCCTGATGATCGTAGATCTGGCTCTGAGGCTCGAAAATCTAGCTATGTATGTATATACGTCACGAGAATGAAAGTAGTCTGTTGGCGACAATTCGGGAGCGAGGCTTGAAACCGAGTACTGTCCACACCTCGGCGTATACAGGATATCATTCGTTGGAGACGTGAATTGTTGAGTAACCGAGTCTCAGAGAAAAGAATACCGCAACTGCCGTTACATATGTGCAAAGCGCAAGGGGGAACATTTGTTTCACGAGTTCCATCACTTTGGAAAGGTGGAATGGGCTAAACGAGATGTCGAAAGCTTTGCCTCCGTGATCCGTACATCGTCCTCCGTGCCACGGTGTGTTGGCACAGATGTCCACTCCGGATGCCTGGGACGGCACACTGAGGATTGGTTTCTATTTTCAACAGAGCGAATTCTTATCTTGAGCAAATGAACTTCCATTACTTCGTATTTTTGTCGAGATGGAATGCTGTGGATAACTCGAAGGCACTAATAGGATGTGGCCATGAGGCTAGATTTTGGACCGTCAAGGAGGGTCAAGAGTCAGCCATCCACCTTTCGTCAGAAGCGGCCGCGGCCTGGATTAAACCTCAGCTGGTCGAAAAGCTTGTTGCGCATGGCCTCTTGGGGTTTTGGCAAATGCTAATATATGGGAGACTCGTTACTAAGAACACCACCCCGTATTTATAAATAATTCTGCGTCCGACGGGGGTGTGCCTCAAGTCTCCAGACTCTGCAAGGTGGTTGTGTCTGTAATTACCTGTTCCTGAAGCGAAAACTAACGAGCCACCCTCGCTTGCACTGAGCCGCGAGATTATGCCCTTGCGAGTTCATGATTCTTTCTTTGTTTCTTTCTTTCTTTTTTTTGGCTGGGTTAATCGCGGTTCTGAGAAAAACTAGAGTGGAGTTGGGTTGAGGGGAAGGAAGGATGAAGGGAAAATGAAGATATGTTTTGACACAAACTGAGTCAGAAACGTGCATCGGGCGTGCGATCCCAAGTCCATGGAAGATTTTATGGGCCACATTCATCCAGGCTCCCAGCAGTCGACAGCGTGTGACCTCGTGCAGGCTCCCCAAGGGGAGGACAGTGCCTCTCGAATCCTCCTGAGCCCGCACAAAGTCACCCTCACATGGTGCATACGTCGATGGGCTGCGCAATCTTGAGGAGAAAGGAACAGGGTCACTTTAATGACACTCAGACTGGGGTGCTCTAACGCGGTATCGGAGTATATTCCTCGTTCGTCACGAACAGGCCGAACCGTTGTCCAGAATAAATAGACCTATATATGACCTTGAGTCTCACCTTCTGGGCAATCTATATTTCATCCCCATGGTTGTTTCTGCAGCCCTTTCTGATGTGCAGTGTGAGGGGAGGAAGGGGAAAAGAAGCAGCTTAAACGGTTGTTAGTCTGCCGGAGAATTTCTTTAGTGTTTTGTAATTAACCAGATCCCTGACATATAGCCAGGATGGATGTACGGGAGCACTTAATTTGTGATATTGAGTCAGCCAACTCATACCAGGACAAGGAGACTACTTACTCCATTTGTAGGAGAAGCGGACACACAGACCCCTATGGAGGACAGCTTTTTTAAACACCCATGCAGGATGCTCCAACCCGACATCCTCACCCTCCGTACTCCGTACACATCCCTCCATCCTGCGGCCGTGTCGGCGCAAAAAAAAAAAAAAAATAAAAAAAAATAAATAAAAAGAGAAGAAGAAGAGGTGTGCAGTCCCAGTCCCACTCGGCAGTTGGATGCAACTTCATACGGAGCTTGGTTCAAAAACGATTGATTGCAGTGTAAAAGGACCTTTGTCGATGCATGCTTGTTCAATCTTTTTTTGGTTGGTGGAAAGAGTGTAACGCTAAGCCCCAGATTTATTCCTCCCTTAATGTTTCTTGTTCTTCTCGTTTCTTTTTCTTCTCTCCTGTTCCCTTTCTTCTCATTTCTTTTTACTTCTGAGCGTTTTCCTTTTTCCTCTCTTCTCCGTACGGTCGGCGGAGGACCGATGGCCAGCGAAAGGAGGGATGATCCACGACGAGCAACAGCTCGGCCAGGCCAGAGTGGAAATAATTAACGGGCATTAGTTTAATCCCGGCAAAGACAAGCCTGCAGGAAGTATACTTTATGGGCTGTATCGAGCTTGTAACACTGGGGTCCTAACCCATGGTGCATGGACTTGGCCTGGTTCCTGGTTGGTCTGCTGCATCGATCGCTCGTTGGGCGGGGAGGACATCGGGGACCATCCTCCCCGACATCAGGTTATGTTCTGCGGTCTCTTGAAGCACACAATGCAGCGCCTGAACGTGATGCATGCGAGGCCTGGTCGTCGTGGAAAGCAGAGATGATGAGGTTGAGGTTGGAAAGGCTGAAGAAGCTGCGTGGAGTCGCCCAAAAAGGGGCTAGCACGTCACGGGGTTTGTCACGAGACCAGGAGCGGGTTATAGTTACTCCGTAGGCTCGTGACCTGTCCCGTGACCGCTCTAACCCGAAAAAGAAAACAAAAACAACCTCCCGGCTCTCTTTTTTTCCTTAGTCATTACTTTTTGCTTCCAACCTCAACCTCCATCCTGCAGCGAGTTTGTTACATTCACGCTTCTTTTTTTTTCCTTTTCCCCTTTTTCTCCAGCGCTGGTTGGGCGTTGTTGGTTACGCTAGTGGGCGCACTAGTACGGCGTATACTGCGGTTGTAAATAATACTACTCCGTAGAGGTGAGGTGAGTTGAGTTCTCCTCGTCCCCCGCTGGCGCGTTGCTGGAATCAAAAGGCACCAGCAGCCCTGAGCTCTCAAGGGGAGGGGGCTACTACCAGATGTCCGAGTACCCCTGGTTGCATATAAATACTTTCCAGCCACGAGTTGATGCTAATTCCAACCCCTTGCTAGACTCCTTTTTTTGGCTTCTAAAATTGATTAGCCAGGGCTGACCTGGACAGGGATCTAAACCGCTGTCTTTCTAAGAAGCGCTTCGCACAGTCGATTCCAACGTCAACGAAAGCAAATAGGCCAAAAGAAATTTAAACGGCGGGCAAGGTTGTGCCGTCTACGGAAGGTACAGAAGTGAGAAGACCGGAGTCTTTTGAACAGCAACATCTCGCTCATCGATCCGTACTCCGTATTTCGACCTGGGACTCATCAAATCACGGAAGAAAAGAAAGAGAGAAAAAGCAAACAGGGGGGAAAAAAAAAGAGAGAGAGAGAGAGAAACGAAGTCAAAAAGTATATCAGTAAAGTTATTGAGAGAAAGCAAGACTGGCAGGACTCCACACAGGTTGTCCACACACTCGCATCGTACTTCTCGAACCCTCCTACGCAAACCCTGGCTTGGTTCTCGGTCACCTTTTTTTACGCTCCAAAGGTGGAGAACGACCTTTCCCCCATCGGCATACTGCGGTATCCGGAACCTCTCGCCTCCTCCCCCCTTCCCCAAGGCGAAGGGAGAACAAAAAAAGAATTAAAATACAAAAAGGAGGAGAAGGACAATTTCCTTTTTAGGTCTATCAAAAGACAAGCTGGACGTGGCATCGTATTTCCCTGGCATATCTCGAGTTTTTGTTGTTCAGACCTCACTTCGGCCTCCAGCGGCTGCGTCGACTAACCAAAAACTGGATCAAAGCAACGGCGATATATTGATCCGACTACTTCGAGAGGAGAGGAATCTCTGATTGGATGATCCAGGCACGAGTGTTCTTTTGATATTTCGCTTGTGATTGCGCCCTCACCGAAGGAAGGCCGCCTGAGAGAGGCCGAATTATAAAATTACGTCCCCACAGCCAACCAGACGATCCACACGCCTTTTAACTTCTTCTTCTTCTTCCTTTTTTTTTTTTTTTTTTTTTTTTTTTTGTAAGGACAAGCAGCATTATCTTCCTGCTTTTGACCTTCGACCAGTTGGTATCTGTACCGCAAGCCGCCAAAACGCCATCTTGACGCCAGTATCAGTTTCCTTCAGCTCAGCTATCAGGTGCTGCATCGAACAAGTATTGGTACTC
The DNA here is from genome assembly GCF_000151425.1 of Trichophyton rubrum CBS 118892. Lineage (NCBI taxonomy): Eukaryota > Fungi > Ascomycota > Eurotiomycetes > Onygenales > Arthrodermataceae > Trichophyton > Trichophyton rubrum. The sequence continues at coordinate 954,606 of NW_003456426.1, read as the reverse complement.
CGTACAGTTCCTTTTCTCACTCGACAGCCTCCCTTCTTCTCTACTTAATCTCCGTGATTAGGCTCACATAAGCAAGAACGAGATAGCGAGGACAAGAGAAGCAAAGAAACGGCCAATAGTGCTGCCACTCCTTTTTTGCTCATCCATCATCTTTTGACTCCATCTTCAACCTTCCTTTCCACCTCTTTATCAGCCCGCAAGGAGATACAAAAAACAAAAAAAGGGCACTGGAAGAGATATAACTCTCCATCAAATCCATAATTTACCACCAACCTCCTTGAGCGGTCCACTTGGCGGATCCCTATTATTTTTTCCCCCAAGCAATTGGGCCATCGCCTCGGTGCAAAACCCAAACGGACAAGCCAGGCAAAAAGCAAAGAGATTATCTTTTTTTCATTCGTTCCGACTCTCTCCCCAAAGGCCCACCCTTGATAGACGCTCCAAACTACCCTTTTAAAACGGACAGCTGGGAGGTTTGGACTTTATTTTTTCTTTGGTCAAAAGCCGGCCGCCTTGCCACTGTCTCAGCACTACGACCACCACCGAAAAAAATCCCCCCTTCCTGTGCAGCTAGGAACATTCCAACCCTTCCTTTTTTAGTGTCGCATTTTCATCTCGAAACAGACGCTATTATTACTTCCTGGTTTCTTCTATTCCCATTGACTTTGGCGCTACTGCGAATCGATCACCAGGTGCTGTCAGCAACGAAATAGCATCACACGCTACCGTCTAGACGTCCCGATTGGAAATAAAGCCATACTCTCTTTGTACTGGTGTCCTTTTCCCAAGGGTCAATCTTTTTTTATTCCTTTTTTTTTTTTTTTTTTTTTTCGCTTGCGACCTGCTTAAACTTTTCCGGTTTCTCCCTGGTTCACGCGGCTTCTTCCCCCTAAAGTTGACGGACAACGGGCACTTAAGCACGCTATATTTGAGAAGTGCATATCCAAAAAGCATATAGCGGATACACTCAGCAGCAAAGGAAAGGGAAAAAAAAAGAAGCAGCCCCTTCTCCACGCGACCGTTCTTGACGAAAGCAACAATAAGGGCCAAACCATCCTTCGTTCATCCCCCCAGCCCTTTTCGAACTACTTCTTAAATCCAACCCTAGTTCGTTTCCACGAGCAGTTCGGCGCGTCAAAGTCCATCTTTGTTTTTTTACTTCTTCGACTACTTTTCACCATCTGCTCACTCGACTTACCAACTACCCGCTAAGAACCCCCGACTTCTTAGCTTCCCCCTCGCCATCGCTGGACCAGTCTTCTCAACGGAGCACTCTACCAGGACAAGCTTCGAAACCTATCTTCTATCACTCTTTTCATTTGCCGTCTTTGCTCCTTTCGACAAATAAAACCATTGGCGCGCACCAACCTCTTCGGTCTTTGGCTCCTGCTTGTGACTACTGCTCCTACTCCCCCGGTTCTGAGGTAAAACTCGTTGGAGGAGAGAGAGCCAGAAGAATAACACCAGGGGAAGTTTCGTTACCGTTGAACATCACGCGGCCAAAGCTATCTTATATGGACAGGCCTGCCTCCGACTACGCGCAGCCAGGTTTGAGCCCTCAATATCCAAATCTCCCGGAGGCACAGTCTGAACAATCAACCGCAGATCAGGCAACTGCTTCTGCTGCCGTCGCATCCCCTACCCAAACCGAAGCTCGTCGAACGCCTCAGTCCCAGTACTCGGGCGCCTCCAGAACCTCGATCGGGGCGGTATCTCGGCCTCCAATACCCCCCAGCCAGACTACAACTTGCATCAGAACTCTTCCCATCCAACACCGCCTCCGTCGCCGCGCGCCCGTCTTCCCTACCCCGAATATCTGACGCGCCAGCCCCAGTACCATCACGCTCCTCATACTCAAGCCGGCGGGCCGCCAGGTATGGCTCAAGCAACAAGTCCGTCCATGAACCCGCAAGATGGGCAACAGAGTGACCATCGAAGTCCCGCGCAAGTGAAGTCTGACACCGAGGTTCCTATAGATCCCTCGATTGCAGCCTCGAGTCCGTCCTATCCTCCACCATATTCTCCCTACGCTCCTCAGAGTCACGACATGGCGCAATATCAGAGTCACCCTCCGCAGATGTACGCGCGACCAGACTGGCCACACCAGTATGGCGCTCATCAACCTGGAATGCCAGGCCCTTATAGTTCCCCGGCTTCGGTGAGTTCAGCTTCCCCCGCTGCCACCGCTGGGCCACGACCTGGACAGGTACGGAACCTTCCATTTTAATGTTCCTCCCCCCTTCACTTTTCCTTGGAGGGCAAGTTTCTTATGCCTTGTAACCACCAGTGGACTGAACAGGCCATCTGATGCGTTTTCTTCTTTCTTGTCTTGCATTAGACTCATTATAGATCCCAGGTTTTCTCTTTTGTGCCTATCCCTGGCTCTCAACAACACAAGCGGCCTAGACGACGATATGAAGAGATTGAGAGGATGTACAAGTGCGGCTGGAATGGTTGTGAAAAGGCCTATGGCACACTAAATCATCTCAATGCACACGTCACAATGCAGTCACACGGCGCTAAGAGATCTCCAGATGGTTTGTATTCCCTTTTTATTCTCCTATCCCTGTGTCTCATAGAGGTCACTCTATTTTTCCTTGCTGTCTCTCTCCTATCTACCCCCTTGCATCCCTTAGCCTGTGTAACAGAAGGCTGGGTTGCTGCTCGAAGCCTGCATCTTGGTGGAGTGTGCAGTAGCGTCTGAACCAACCCCAAAGCTTAAGCACCTACCCTTCACTGTGCCAAGACTGTGCTAAAGCTAGCACCAACTTTCACTTTTGACATCTTCTGTCTCCCATCTAGCTATTATTATTTGACTAACGGGCTGTTATTACTTTATAGAATTCAAAGAGATCCGCAAGGAATGGAAAGCTCGCAAGAAGGAAGAAGATAATCAGCGCAAGGCTGCCGAGGAGAGAGAACGGGCTGCAGCCCAAGCCAACCAGGTTGATAGCAATGGCACTCCGAGTGGTAGCGGCCAGCCCAGCCAGCCAACTACCTCCTACGCTGCTGGTGTTCGGCCTCAGCTGCCGCCAATAGGCTATCAGCCAGCAGATGGTCAAGTGCCAGGTCAGTATGGTGCTCCTCCTGGTGGTTTGGTCTATCCACCTGGCAATGGCCAGATGCCTGCTACCTACTCTCCAAGTTACCCCCATTCTCCTTATGGTCAGGGCAGCCAGGTCTACCCACAACCACCACGTGAGTGATGTCACGACCCTTTTTTTCTACATTTCTTTGTTATCTACCTCTTCCCTATTCTCATGCATACTCTTTTAATCTCCCCCTACCCTCATGTTTATCCTCATTACTTGCCGGTTGTCTGCCCTTGCCCAAGCTACAAATTATCGGTTGTATATTCAACCACTATTCGTATTCTCACAACCCCGGTGAGATCTGGCAACCAAGAAAGTTAACTGGGCAACATTCGCCTTACATATCATGCCCTGTTGTCTTCTCGGAAAGCGAAGTTAACACCAAGGGGCAATTTAAAGCAAGATGCTGATCCAACTCATCTAATTGGCGATGCTGAACGCTAACATGATTGTCCCAGAGAACCAGTCCAACAACTATCCATAAATTAATCTAATCAAGACTGCGGAATACCCCCCTCCCACCACTCCCCCCTTTTGACCCTACATTTTACGCTATTAAAACACCTTCTCCCACTTGTCTGTTGATGCTCCAATTACTCTAATTGCGTTTATCCACGACCATACCCTCTCCTCTACGCCCCTTCTCCCCTGTGCCCGGCAAATTTTTTACCTTACATAAATTTTTATCCCCAGCAATGGCTTTTTACCACCCTAGTTTTTTGCCTTGTTATTTTACACGCCGTCGCCCAACCCAACATCCTGGATGAAGAAAGGGGAGAGAAATAACTAGTTAATCCTAATATGTTTGCTGGGAGCCGGGGCCTCTCACTCACATTTCTCCTCATTCCTTCTACACTTCCTTCCCAGAATATCTTCATTACCCTGCCGCCCCTTTCAACTAATCCGGTGGCCCTATTATGTCTCTATTACAACTCTTGATATCCATCTCGCCTTTCATCTCATATCTTTTGGTCGTCTTTTCTTGCATTTCTTTACTGTCTTTGTTTCTGCACTTAAACCCATCTCAAATCAAATAGAGGAGGATGTCTTCGCCCTGTATGAGGAACCAGTGAAGCGAAAGGGAAATGGAGGAAAACACACCACAAAACAAACACATGACAGTCCCGTATAAAGGGGAAAAAGGAACATGAACTCAAGGCCTTTTTTTTAATACTCACGAGCAATTGGAATGAAACCGATATACCTTGGTAACAACTCTAGAGGCAAACGGTGGCGGTGGGCGGCGGTCAGAAGGCGTAACGTTCTTTTTGTCTTTTTATTCCCCAAATTCGCTTGCTTCTTGCGTTCTTTTGATTTCCTGCCAGGGGTTGCTGGTTGTTGGTTGGGTGGTTTTTGCATGGTTCTGAAGCCTTTTTTCTCTGCCTTTGGTTGCTTGATTACTGCTTGCTGTTGTTGGTGCTTTTAATATATTCATTACCTCCCTTTTGAGTCCCCTTTTGTTTTATGCGAGTTTAGCTCTTCCAACTGTTTTATTCAAAATGTATTCTTTCTTCGCCGTCACTTTCCTCTCGATAATGTATTCTGCTTAGTAGAGTTAGCAATCAGTTTGCTGCGAGAATTGGTAGGCCTATCCTTGCTTCGAAATGGGGTTTGTGTAATGTGTTTCTGTACACCCAGGCAACAGCGTATATTTCTCACCAAATAGTTATAGCTCCTATATGTTTCAGGGGGCTGGAACAAGTAACATTGGCTTTTCTTCTTGATTCAACTTGATATGTGTCTGATGGTGTCAAGCTAGCGCTAGTCATGCCGAGGCAGGGTTTAACTAATATCGAAGTAAAATATCCATCGTCGTTTCTACCAAGGCGGGACGTTCAATCACCAACACTGCGGGGAACAAATATGGGACCGAAGCGTGTCCTCGTTATCGCAGGCTCAGATAGCTCGGGAGGAGCGTAAGTATCGGCGCTGTTCATGGACAGAAGCGTTGACTGATGTTAATCACCGAATAGTGGCCTGGAGGCTGACCAGCGAGTTCTCACTGCCCATGGCTGTTATGCACTCACTGCAACGACGGCATTGACCGCGCAGAATACCCTCGGGGTTCAGGATATCCATGTTGTGCCGACAGAGTTCGTAAGAAAGCAGATTAAAGCCGGCCTAGAAGATGTTGGGGCCGATGGGGTCAAGATTGGTGCGTTGGCAAGATCCCATCATCTCATATTTCTGCCTTGACATTAAGATGTGTTAACCATTCGCTGAATACTAAAATACATGTATATCCAGGAATGCTGGCTTCTGCCGAAACAGCAGTAATGGTGGCGGACGAATTGAAAGCTCATAAAGTGCATTCAATCACATTAGACCCCGTATGTTCATTGACCTAACCGTGGGAAAGACTGTTAGGGTCTAATTGTTTACATGAAGGTTATGATATCTACCAGCGGTTCACAACTGCTGCCACAAAATGCAGTTAAAGCAGTGCGAGAACATCTGCTGCCATATACCACAGTCCTAACCCCCAATATCCCAGAGGCGGTTCTTCTGCTTCGAGACTCCGGTGTGGATGTTAAGGAGCCAGAGAATCTGCATGATGCAATCGCCCTCGCAAAACAGGTCCATAAACTTGGGCCCAGGCATATCCTATTGAAGGGCGGTCATCTCCCTCTGAACGCCCAGCGAGAGAAGCCCACGTCGGATGCAGATGCAGCTATTGTTATTGATATACTATACGACGGCCAGACAGTGTCTTTAGTGGAAGCTACTTTTTCAAGGTCTAAAAACACCCATGGCACCGGGTGTTCCCTTGCATCTGCAATTGCAGCTAACCTTGCTGGAGAGATTGAAATCACACGGGCGGTGAGGGAGGCATGTCGATATGTTGAAGCTGGGATTAACACCAGTACTGATTTGGGAAAGGGAAATGGGCCCATTAACCATTTCCATTCCCTCTATTCGCTCCCTTATGCGCCGTAAGTGGTAAAATTGTGGGAGTTTGTATCCTTGTTACTAACGTAACATGAAAGTGGGCACTTTATAGATTATATCCTGGAGCGGCCAGATGTTCAGCCAGTATGGCAAGCTTTCACTGAGCATGAGTTTGTGCAGAAGCTTTCCATTGGGGCGCTTCCTGTTGAGAATTTTAAATGGTACCTTGTTCAAGACTATCTATATCTAGTATGTGATATGCCAATCGGGAGGGCTGGTCTATGACGCATTTTAACACCGTCAACAGGTAAACTTTGCACGAAGCAATGCGCTGGCTGCCTACAAAAGCCATACTGTGGACGAAATTGCCATGGTAGGGAACTATGCATCAAAGGAAGGACCTCATCTGCTAATTTTATTCTAGTCTGCCCAAATTGTCCTCCATATCCAACATGAGATGAAACTGCATCTCGACTACTGCGCCTCATTTGGCCTATCAAAAGAGGATATCGAAAGCTCGAAAGAGAGCTTGAGTGAGTCCTATATCAACCGATTGCCCCTCCCTTGGGACGAGTATTGACCATTTATTAGCGTGCACGGCCTACAGCCGATATATCCTCGATATCGGCCAATCGGGTGACTGGCTTGCTCTCCAATTTGCGCTTGCTCCTTGCCTTCTCGGCTATGGCGCAATAGCCCAGCGGCTCTTCCATGCCGAAGAAAGCGTTCGAGAAGGCAATAACTACTGGAAATGGATTGAAAATTATGTTGCAGACGATTACTCTGCAGCCGTCAAGCTAGGCTCAGGTGAGAAACTTTTACCTACATACCATCTTTAGATGTTTCTGTTAAAGCACCTCTAACTGGCTTACTCTGGTAGCCACACTCGAGAAGCATTCAAGACAAATATCGCCTTTCCGCGTGGAAGAACTGGTCCAGATATTTATTCGAGCCACGGAGCTTGAGATAGGATTCTGGGATATGGGTTTGAGGGGGGAGTAGCTGAGCGCAAATCCTGCATATTCTGCCCCGTATAGCGGCCCTGGTACTGAGAATATAGATACAAGAGAAAAAGTATATGAATCACAAAAAAAGCACATATACTCGTTAAATAAAAGAAACACCGGCCAGGTATAATAGCAGTGTGAATGCTTCTGTCTCTTTTTGCCTCCCGGTTTCTATACAAAACCGCTTACTAATCATGATTATATAATGAATACACGTGATTATGACATAAGCAGAAAACTCAGTTTGACTTTTTGAAAAGAAAAAATTCGACTGAAAAAAAAAAAAGACTCAGAAACTTTTTTTCCGCTTCGAAATATTTATTTCAACGCCGCGCCTCAACCTCATCTCATCAACAACCAACACCCCAACTCGCCGGCCTTTTTTCACACCCATATTCTCTTTCTGATCTATTCCGGAAAAAAAGGCTGTGACTGCTATTTATCATTTTTCCGCTCTACTCCCCCTTTGAATCCCTTGATCATGTCTTACGGCGGTGGCGGTTACAGAGACCACCAGGGTGGTGGAGGTGGTTATAACTCTAGGTAAGCATAAGCTGGTCTATTCTGAAGGGTCTGTCAGTCTCTCGCTGGACGGAGGAGCCGTCCAGGAGTAGTGGCAGAATCTCTCGACTCTGTTCTTCGCGGAGCAAGGAAGAGGGAGCCTCGTTCTAAGACGTCCACTAACCCATTCAAGATACAGGGGTGGCGGCGGTTATCAGGGTGGAAGTAGCGGATACTCCAACGGACACTCCAGCGGCCCCAGCTATGGAGGCGGCTTTGGAGGCGGCTATGGAGGTGGTGCCGGCGGTGACAGAATGTCGAACCTCGGGGCTGGCTTGAAGACTCAACAATGGGGTATGTCTGCCTATCATGGGGAATACGATTATCTTATTTGAAAACGTTGTCGCTAACTTGCTTATTTCTAGATCTCAGCTCCATGCCCAAGTTTGAGAAGTCCTTCTACAAGGAGCACCCAGATGTCTCCGCCCGAAGCACCCAGGAAGTCGAGGCTTTCCGAAAAGAAAACGAAATGACTGTCTACGGAAAGGATGTCCCACGCCCCGTTCAGACCTTCGACGAGGCTGGTTTCCCACAGTATGTCATGTCTGAGGTGAAAGCCCAAGGGTTCGCCAAACCCACTCCGATTCAGTCTCAAGGTTGGCCCATGGCCCTCTCTGGACGTGACGTTGTCGGTATTGCAGAGACTGGTTCCGGAAAGACTTTGACCTATTGCCTACCAGCTATCGTGCACATCAACGCCCAGCCTCTCCTTGCCCCAGGTGACGGCCCTATCGTCCTGGTTCTCGCGCCAACCAGAGAATTAGCTGTCCAGATCCAGGCTGAAATTACTAAATTTGGAAAGTCCTCGCGTATTCGGAACACTTGTGTCTACGGTGGTGTCCCTAGAGGCCCGCAAATACGTGACTTGACACGAGGCGTCGAAGTTTGCATTGCTACGCCTGGTCGTCTTATCGATATGCTCGAGTCTGGAAGAACTAACCTTCGACGAGTTACCTACCTTGTCCTCGACGAGGCTGACCGCATGTTGGACATGGGTTTCGAGCCTCAAATCCGTAAAATTATCAGCCAGATTCGCCCCGATCGCCAGACTTGCATGTGGTCTGCTACTTGGCCCAAGGATGTCCGCCAGCTGGCTAACGACTTCCTTCAAGATTACATACAGGTGTACATTGGTTCTCAAGACTTGTCTGCTAATCATAGAATTACCCAAATCGTTGAGGTCGTGTCTGAGTTTGAGAAGCGCGATCGAATGATAAAGCATCTCGAACGCATCATGGAAGATAAGAAATCGAAGGTCCTTATCTTCACAGGTACAAAGCGTGTCGCTGATGACATCACACGATTTCTCCGTCAAGACGGCTGGCCAGCGCTATGTAAGTTATCAACCATATTCGCCTTGTTTCTTTTATGAACCTGAATCATTTACTAATATATGCGGGTTTAGCTATTCACGGTGACAAGCAACAGAATGAACGTGATTGGGTATTAAACGAATTTAAGACCGGCAAGAGCCCGATCATGGTGGCTACAGATGTAGCTTCGCGTGGTATTGGTATGATAAATCTGCAGCCCCCCTTTCTCCCCCTCTCCAAACCCATTTCCATCATGTCATAGACATTGCTCTATCTCGAACCAATGCTATTGACATGTAACCCATATTGATGTCGTGTGATCGACTCAAATGCTTTGCTCTCATAACATGTTGGTAAACATGACTACTTGGGCCTTCCTTATGGTTTCCCTACCCAAGGAATCCTTGGCTTTAGGATGCAGTGTAGCATGCCGTGCTTCTGATTATGCCTCTCCAATCTGTTCATCCACGCCAGGAGAGAGGCAGAGTTCTATTGTCTGAACTTTTCAAACTGCGTTTCTAAATTCATCCAGGACCAAGAGTAACTGTCAAGCCATGGACTCGTAAACAGGTGGATTCTGAAATCAGTCCGAGAGAGTTATGCATCGAGTCCCACACGACGGAGACAGGGCCATGGCCATTTGATTCTCTCGTCTATCTTTAATGTCTGCTAACCCCAGTGTTGTGAAGATGTTCGCGATATCACTCATGTGCTTAACCATGATTATCCGAATAACTCGGAAGACTATGTCCACCGTATCGGCCGTACTGGCCGTGCTGGTGCCAATGGTACCGCCATCACCCTGTTCACCACTGAGAGTACGTATACTTCTATCTCCTATTCCATATTCATCCCCATAAAGATACTATGACTAACTATCACTTAGATGCTAAACAAGCCCGTGATTTGGTTAAAATTCTCACCGAGTCCAAGCAGCAAATTGACCCCCGTCTTGCTGAGATGGCTCGCTATGGTGGTGGCGGTGGTGGCGGCCGTTACGGTGGCCGTGGCCGTGGCCGTGGTGGCTTCACTGCCTCTAACTCTGCTCCTCTTGGAAACCATCGACGATGGTAAATCATGTAGTACTGCCTGATCAGCTTTTCAATCTTTCGATTCAACTGTATTGAGGATAACTGTCTGCCTCAATATGTCGATACCTCTCAGATTACCGTCCTAAGGACCAAATACCGTCATCTCGATTCCGCACGATAGACAGTAATGTCACCTTCGGCTCGATTTTCTTATTCCCTTTAATCCTTACTTTCTCTCCACGTTCGAACTAAAAACACAACCGGGCCATCCGAATACCTAGATTTCCTCCTGATTGTTCAACTTTATTTCTTTGCTTTCATATGTTCCGAGGCTTATACAGGTCTTCTGCTTTTAAATTACGGGAGATAGGAAATTTTGTTGTTGCTTTACGGTCTAAAATTCTTCCCCCAGATTGATTGCATACCTATGGATTGCACTTCGACCACGGAAGGGTTGAAGTCATATCTGTATTTTATTAATCTTACGTTTAGACATTAAAAGTCAAATAATTAACAGTTTATTGATATTGAGTCTCAGTCTTCAGTAGACTTCTTCGATGGTTATCAACACAGTAGTATTTCTACATAATGCTAGTTAATAATGCGGCTCAAACAGGTCTGAAAATCGACATTGACACAAAGCACAGGCTTATTCAGAGATCTAGAAACCTGTTTTTATCATCTTGGATGGTGGGTATATTTAATGACAGGAAAAGAAATCATTATATATATTAATACAAGTAAACGAAGCGGGTATCCATCAACATGTATCCAAGGAGAGAAGGGTATCTTGTCTAAAAACACAATGCGAATTCCAATATCGACCATTTAAATGGTTGTATCAAACGCCATGATTGCGATTAGATTCAACATCATTGTCAATTACTTCTCGGCTTGTAAACTGCTTGAAGTAAGGAGCAAACATAGACAACCTCTCGCAATCTTTGGTGAGCCAATCTCGATCTGAGTCTGAAAGGGAAGATGACACCGAGGAGGTTTCAGGCGAGGACTCGGAGGGTGATATCACAGACCGAGTATTGAGGATTCTTCTGTATAGAGAAAGGGACTGCCACAAAACTTTAAGCAACTCAATGCAGTTGGGACCTTCGAAAGCTTTGCCTGGTACAACAAAAGACTGAGCTTTGAGTTTCCTCAGTGCCTTGTGTACGGTGACGTCCTTTTCTGCATCGTCTGGTCCTGCATTCTGTGCAGTGGTTGGCTCTTCTCCATTGCCCAGAGACGAACCAACAAAGCCCGGATCTACGGGCAACTTTTGGTATCTAATGTAACCGAATGCAAGTAGCTCGATGACATCCTGAGTACGCAACCTAAGATGGGTAAGAGCTTTGAGAAGGCGTGTTTGATGTAACTCAGTAAGTACAGTTGTCGGGCTATCAAGAGCATGTTTGAGTCGAATCTTGTTCATATTAGCTTTGTCTGAAATGAGTTTCTCCCGGTTAACAAGAGTCCGGACAAGCTCTATATATCTCAGTATGTAGCTTGGGTCCAGTTCTGGAGCAAAAGTAGAAATATCTAGAAGTCTGTTTGCAATGTCGAGAACATTTGGGTTGTTCCTGTCGCGGGAACAAGTGCTGAGAGCGATGGTAATTGTCTTTCCGGCAACTAAATTGTCGGGAACCATATAATGCTCGACCACTTTTAGAGACTCAGCGCTGGCTCTATGGTGGCGGAGAAGACGAAGGTATTCGTGACAAGAACTAGAATCAGGTTTGATATTGTAACCACCATTGTCAGTAAGAGTGGTCCAATAATGCCGACCGCTGGCCATGCCATTATGTGCCATATTTTGACAAATTTGGATCAGGAGTGACAGCTCGATGTTAGTTGGAGATGGAAGATTGACACTTGGACTCTTCTTGGAGCCGGTTTTTCCTTTCAGTGCTGTACGGATTTCCGCAATGTCAACGGGATCGAATAGGTGTAGTAGCATTTTTCTTTCTTCGTCCCTCTGTCTCTTCTCTTCCTTTGTTAATAATTCATCGTTGTTTGATGTTTCTTCCTGTATGTTTTGAGGGTGTATAACTTCAGATTCAACAGCCGGTGGAACTGGAAGGCCCATGCATTGCCTATACAAGCGTAGGACATCCAAATATGACTTCTCGGTATTCTCGATTGTGAGTAGGCGGGCCATTGAAGTTACCAGCTTTGAATCCAGTACCAAGTCTCCTTGCCGCCATTTGCTAATGATCTCACCCCACAGCTTCTTTCCGGATGAGACAGCTATCCTCTTCCTTCTGGAGATTTCTTTGACAGCCCTTGGTCCTTTGTTAGGGTCTAAAGTATCGGTGAATTCCAGTACAGATGTTCGTATGGCGTTCAGAATTATGGTATATGTGACTGAATTCGGTGCACTTTCTCCATATTCTGGGATATCCCCAGCAAAGGCCCAGAGACTCTTCATATCGCGGTTGCGAGCGCACACGTTCAGTACAGCATTTATGTGTATTATATTAGGCTTAGACTCAGAGTTGGAGTTTTTCAAGGATTCAAAAAGGCTGAGGGCGGTTTCGGACGAGTGCTTTGACGAACTGGCCGCCAGTCCCGACAGGAGTATTGTAAAAGTTTGCTCGTTTGGAGGCCGGCCTCTCTTTTTCATCTATACATGGAGTAAGAACATGCCGTCAGTCACATTGTGGGGTTTAATGGCGGAAAGCAGACTTACATCATTGAATAACCTGACTGCCTCCTTTTGACGCCCAGTTTTCATCTTGTGCTCTATTAGTGTATTCCAAGAGACAATGCAGTCAATCTTTGCATTCTGCGATGCCCAAACCAATAGAGTCGCCTTTTCCTCGTGGCCAAGTTTGAGTAACTGGCTCACCCTTCGAGCTAATGCCACCCTGTCATATTTGATATATTGCATCTCCCTCTCAAACTCTGCTTGGCTCATTCTCTTTTTGGGCTCCCGCTTTTTGCGCACATGCTCTTCATCCTCATTCCCTTCACCCTCTTCTTGGTCTTTTAAGTTCTTATCCTTCGCTGTTTCTATGGCCTCTCTTTGAGACTTCCGCTGCCATCGGTTCCTCTTCTCTAATGCTACATAGCGATCTTTAGTGTCCCACTGTGTTGTACCAGGGCTAATCCCCCTAGGTCCACTGGAATCGCGTCCTTTCCAAGTACGCAAAGGGGTATAATGGCGGACAAAATAGCTAGGGTGCTGGGTTCGGGAGACTGCAGCAATGGGAGTTGCGCTTGTGGTAGAAATTAAGACAGTGCTCGCCCGTGAAGAACGAGCACAACTGAGTTTGACATTACCACAACGAAGCATTTAAAAAACAATGTATCTGGTATCACCGAGTGAGTGTAAAAGATATAAGACGCTTTCAATGTCAAAATGCCTTTGATATCAAATCTTCGCTTTCCTTCAGAGATAAAATAAACTTTTGGAAATTATTCTGCTGCTTCCCACCGCCTTTACGGATAAACCATATCCCTTGATTACATAAGAAGGCGGAAGATTACATCAGCGAGATTTTTGGTGACGTCATTACAAGGTTTATATTGAATTCTTACACTTCACGAACTCGTATATAGATGGAGGTGTTAAATACCAAGGCAGGGCTAGAATAGCAATATTATATTCTATTCCAATCAAAGAAAAACGAGATAGTTTATAATTCATATCTTCAAGAGAGGAGAAAAAACAAGTTTAAATTCTCAGAGAGAATTTGGGTATGGTGCTTGCTCGGGAACAAGCAGGTGCTTAAGATATGGATTTAATTGTTCATAACGGCAGCCTGGAAGGATCTATCATTAGCGTACTAAGTAGAAATAAGGGTTGCCAAAGGAATAGTCATACCCATGCATCTTCATAAACTGGTACCAGGCCAGTCCAGTGCTCAAACTACCAAAAGCAATGTTAGCTTGTACATTAAACTACACACGTATTCAAGGGAGCCTTAACCGTACCTGATAGACCCCTTGGGCAACGAGAACTTCTAGCCCCTTAACAATTTTCCAACCGGCAGGTGATACTAGCTGTGCAATAGCTGTCACATCAGGTTTATAAGCCATATCCAGTATAATGCATTTTTCAGAGCTCTCTTGACCATCCTTCATAATAAGGGCAATCAATTCTTGCAAAGGCTCGGAAATTTCCTGGTCACCGGGTATGGTGCTAATTGCTACCTTGGGAAAGGTTTGGATTGATTTGATGTCCTCAACAACCTGGACATTGTATTCAGCTGGGAAGCTGGATGCGAGTTTAGTTAAGTTTGCAGGCGTTCTCCCAACAAGATAGATGGGGGAATATCCCATGCTATGAAGCGAGTAGATAGCCGCTCGAGCAGTACCACCACTGCCAATGGTAAGGGCAGATTCTCCTTTTTTCAAATATATTGCTCCAGCATCCTTTAAGCATCGGGCCATACCTTGCCAGTCGGTGTTATATCCAACCAACTTCCGAGTTGCTTTACCCTCTTCGACGATAGGAACAATGGTATTTACGGCACCTATGATCTTGGCTTCAGGGGAAATTTCATCCAGTAGTTCCATGATGCGCTCCTTCAGCGGAATAGTCACTGAAGCACCGCCAAACTCTTCCGAGTAGATGGATTCCTTGACATCTTCGACGTTGTCTGTCTCTAAACGGCCATATTCATGTGGGAAGCCGGCCTCAGCAAAGAGTGTGTTGTGCAAAGCAGGAGATCTTGAAGCGGATATGGGTTTCCCAAAGAGAGCGAACTCCTTAGCATCCAACTCACCCATGAGCGTGAGAGCTTGTCGAATTTCCTTCGCGGAGAGCTGTCCTGGTGCAGCCTTAAAGGGAAGAGCAGGATGTGAAACAGGAGTCATAAACCGGTTCAGTATACGGCTGAGGCGCCCTTTATTGCCCATATTGATAGCAATCATTGGGATGGGGTAGGATCTCTCTGCCCAAGCTTTGAATTGCTGCAAAGCTAGGTTATCGTCAAGAGATTCAGCAACGCCAATGAGTTTGATTACATCGCCATATTGTAAAGCTTTGTTATAGTATTGGATCCAGGATCCGTTAGACCACGAGAGCTGGCCATTGACATCGTGATGGGATGCAATGATTTTGGAATATCCTTTTATCTCGGTCACTGCGTGCAGTAGGTTATCTGGGAACGATATTTCTAGGTCAATGAAATCAGATCCCATACGAATGGCAAGCTTATATAGCCCTAATGCCTCATCAACGGCATTGTCGGGGAACAATCCTCCCTGTGCTTTGGTGCGAATAGTAAAGATGAGCGGTAGAGACACCTGGCTCCGGAGGAAGGATATTTGCTCCGCAACATAGTTGATAGAGGGGATAGCTGAAGTCGAAGTAGGGTCTTTGAGTAGATCAACTCTTAGTTCGACAGCATGAGATCCGAAGGAGGCCCTTTGGAGGATATTTCCACATGGTAGAAGATCTGGAAGGGTAAGGGATACGAAAAAAGAATGACTCCTCTTTTTCAGCAGCTCAAGGTGATCTGTTTGGCCCATGACCACATTGAGAAATCTAGTGAAACCTTGCATTGCCGCATCGAGCTCGCTTGGCTTTGAGTGATGGCTAAAATACTGGAGATTGCTGCATTCCTGATACCATGGTTCTCGGCGAAGCCATACGCCCATCATGTCTTCAATGTAAGCAGGGCGAGTCTTGTCCATCTCAAGATATTCAATAACCTTTTTGATGTTGCGCATGATAAGGAAGACGTTGCCTTTGGTTTTATGATAATTGATCAGGAGATCGCGCGCTTCTTTGGTTTCGACAATGCCGCCGCCACAAGCAAAGACGTGTCCAACGGGTTTCTCAGCTATGACATGTTTAAGTAAAGCGAGTTCAGCGTCACGGAACCCTTCCCATCCATTTTCCTTGATAATATCCGGAATGGTTTTCCCTTCAATCCTCTCTAGCTCGGTGTCAAGGTCGATGAAGGTGCGATTGAGGGCCTGGGAGATACCATATCCACTAGTGGTCTTACCTGCGCCACGCATGCCAATGAGGAATATAGATGCAGCAGACCTCGAGGATTTCCGATTTTCAGCATTTCCTTTGCTTAGCTCCTTGCCATCCAGCGTCACTTTGAACGTTTGAGCCAAAGTATCCCACCATGCGGGCCAAGTTTTTCCTACACATTCCTTCTCTAAAATCAGGGTAGGCTCGGAAGAGGCTGCCGATGCTAGTACACTAAAACTCATAGCAACACGGTGATCATCATAACAATGGACTCCATTGATTGGTACCTTCAATGCGGAACGGTCGATGCCGTCGATTTCGATACCATCCTCGTGCTCTCTGGAAGTAACCCCGAACTTGGCAAGTTCGTCCTTCATTGCCTTGATGCGGTTGCACTCCTTGACTCGCTGATTTGCTATGCCGTAGATACGGGTGGTATTGCTGGACTTGTCTCTGGCAACGGCTGCAAGGACGGAAGCTGTTAAAAAGGCATCGGTCATTGGTTCCATGTCAACGTTAGCGATGGGCTTCAAAGCACCGTCTGTAGGCCCGGTAACGGTTGTGGAAGTGTCAGTCTGCTTAACATCACAGCCCATGGGACGCAATACATCAACAGCAAAACGAGCATCACCCTGGAGTGACTTCGATCCAATGTTAGGAATAGTACAAGTGGTTCCAGACATGGCAGCGATGGCAAGAGGATATGTTGCCGAGCTAGCATCACTCTCAATAACATATTCAGGTGGATTTTTGTATTGGCCTTGCTCGATGTGATAGGTATATTCTTCAGTCGTGGACTTCTCAACACTGATTCCAAAAGATTTCATCATAGCAGCCGTCATGGAGATATAGGTCTCAGAAATAGGCTTTCCTCCAACAAGCTTGAGAGTAACCTTTTCCTTGGCATAAGGTGCACACATCAGTAAAGAAGAGACGTACTGAGATGATACCTTAGCAGCGAGTTCTATCTCTCCACCCTTGAAACCGCCGCATGTAGGAACCTTGAGGGGGAGGCTTCCTTGTTGTTCGAGGTATTCAACGGATACCCCATTAGCTTTGAGAGCATCAACCAAATCGCCAATTGGGCGCTGCTTCATTCTGGCATTGCCTGTTAGGATGTTGTGGGACACATCTCCCTTGGTATTGGAGAGGGTTGCGACGGTAGTCAAGAATCTTGATGCTGTGCCAGCATTGCCCAAGTACAGCTCGTGAGAACTGGCATCTAGCTTACCGCCCTTTCCATTGACGACAAGAACTTCGCCCTCTTCCTCCCATGAAAAGGTGGCAGCACCTAGTGCTTCTAGAGCATTAAGCATAACTTCTGTGTCGTCGGAGTGTAGAAGGTTTCTAATGCGGCATGTTCCAGAGCCAAGGGCAGCTAAAACAAGTGCTCTGTTGGAAATACTCTTGGATCCTGGCGGAGTGCAAATAACCTTGAGTGATTTTGGGATTCCGGGGTAAACTTCGACACTGGGTGCGAGAACGACTTTGAGCTGCTCGTTGGACACAACACTCGCCTTCTGTTCGTAGGTACGGCCAATGGCGGAAAGGAGAACAACCTTCTTCATCGGCCCATCGTTCTTTTTATCGACAGCCATGAATGCAATAAGCTTGTCAACGGGACATTTCTTCCCTGCACTTAAACGTCGAATTCGGGCATCCTTGAGAGATGTAGGTAGTCCATATCGCGTCAGACATTTGGCAAGACGAGCCACGGCGGCACCTTTAAGAACTCCCAGATAGCGAGCGAGTTCCACTTCCTTGATCATTCCGATGGAAACGCATTCTCCATGAAGAACTTGTGGGGCGAGGATTGCCTCGATGGCGTGGCCGATAGAATGGCCAAAATTAAGGAGATTTCGTAGTCCGCCTTCTCTTTCATCTTTGGATACTACATCCGCCTTGAATCGCGCTGAAGCTAAAATGGTTCGCTTAAGGATGCCCTGGATACCACTGAAACGAGACCGTTCTGGGGTATTTTCAGTTTTGAGTGCTGCGGCAATGGCGTCTGCGTTTTCCTCTAATTCCGCAAATGTCTCTTCACTTGAAATTGCGGCAGTCTTAGGGTAGTGTAAGCGAATTGGGCTTCAAGAATGAGGAGGCTGGAACAAGCTAACTGCTCACCTTGATGACTTCTGCCATTCCATTCGTAAATTCCCGTTGTGGTAGTGTGTTCAAAAATTCCATATCCAAGTATATTTTCTCTGGCTGCCATATGGAGCCTATCAAATTCTTTCCATTCGGGGTATCAATAGCAGTCTTACCTCCAATTGAGGAGTCCACCATGGCCAGTAACGTAGTTGGCACTTGTACGAACCGAATGCCACGCATATAGGTCGCAGCAACGAAACCTGACAGGTCCCCAATCACCCCACCTCCAAGAGCAATCAGCACTGTGTCTCGACCACATGGCGGCTGGCAACTCAGCATCCAGTCCTCAATTTCTGCCTTGGTTTCGCGGCCCTTTGACGACTCTCCTGGCGCAATCTTGTAAGTAAGCAGCCGGGGTTTCGGGGATTTTTCGGCTGCGGCTTCTTCGAAGGCCTTTTCGAATTCTGGAACATACAAGGGGGCTATGTTCGTATCAGAGATGAGGATATACGTCGACGAGGAGAGCGTCTGAAGAAGGTCTTTAGCAACATGGCGTCTCCAAATGCCAAAATCCGCGACTATGCTGTCACGGCCTAGGATCTGAATTGTTGTTGGCTCCATGATGAAGCGCCCGAAGGTTCTGAGGCCTGTGTGGGGAGCTATAGAGCAGGGGAGGGGCAAGCTCTCTCAGCCGGTCCTTTTCTGATAGTCGACAACAGTAAAAACGAGTCCAACGTCGCAGCTTAATTCATCCCAGGCCCATAAAAAGTCAGCTTAGCACCGTCGTCAGAGTCGCAGGCCGCTTCAATTGAAATGGTAGCCAGAGAGGAGGAGAGAAGACCGAAAATTGAGCACAAGCTAAAGAAACTTAACTAAGCTCCCTGAGCTATGAGTAATATCTAGCCAGCCCCGACGATCGGAGGACCTGGACCTCTCTCGCAATAATATAACTCAACGGAGACAGCGACGAAACAACCTGCTAACCGCCGCAGGCGTAATATTTGATTTCTCTAGATAGTCTCGGAATACAGCAAATTCAAAAGCAAAAGAAAAGCTCGACGTCGTTATTTTTTTTAGTTGAAGTCGAAAGAGGGTTTCTGCCATCATTCACCGCCTTCGGTCCGGTCTTGGTCGTTTTTCTAATAATAACTAAATATCGAGGGAAGATAACAAAAAAAAAAAAAAAAAAGGCCACGATGGGGACAGGATATAAAAAGAAAAAAGTAAAAAAAAAGGAGATAGATGGTGGGAGCGTTCTATATTCGTACAGCTATACGTAGACTAAGCGAGTTCAGCGCTTGCTTAATACCTGCCATACCCGTCACCTCGACCCCGACCACGCCCGGATCCCCTGGAGCCGTAGTAGCCTCCTCCCCTACCGTCATAGGGTCCTCCTCCTCCTCCGCCACGCCCGTACCCGCCGCTTCCGCCGCTCTGGTAGTGAGCGCGGTCCTGGTAGGGGTTGCGAGGAGGGTTGCCGTAAGCTGGACCGTCGTGTTGGGCCCATCTATGTGGAGGTGGTTGCTGGTAATGGCCGCCGTAGCCTCCGCCGTATCCGCCGCCGCCGCCGCCTCCCCTAGGGTACCCTCCCTGGGACCGGTATCGATCAGGGCCGTTGTACATACTTGGGGGTGCAGGATTGTACCCAGGTGGCCCTCCACCCATGTGCGGTGGGGGAATATAGCCTGGGGCTACGTGTGCAGCAAAGGGGTTTGGGCGGTCGTTGCTGGCGTAGGATATCTGGCCTCCACCTCTCCCGCCTCCCCTGCCTCTACCACCGCGGTTAGAATGGAGTGGTGCTCCTCCGAATGACCGCCCAGAGTGTCGGGCTTTGTTTCTGGTGATTTCTAGATCCGCCTTGTCAAGAGTCGGCTCCTTGAACTTGACACCCCGAAGAAGCATGGATTTATGGGTATGCATAGACCTGGGCATTTCATAGTAAACACTGTTTGTATCGCAATGTTAGCAGACAGACAAATATATACATATTAATGTAATGGGGGCCAGATTTTTTACCTTATTGACCGATCTTCATCGAGTGCAGGGATATCGGCGCCATCCACCTCCAGGGATAGAGAACTATGGGGTAGATATGATTCGTTCTTCTCGACTTTCCCACCTAGTCCCTCGCTGATACGCATGTTCAATTTGAGCTTCGACGACACTTGTTTTTTGGAGTAGAAATTGGCCGTTAGAGATTCGTAAAGGGGGTGTTTTTCTGACAATAGTAATACGTCCTTCCCCATGGCATTGCGGGCTTGCTCTTCCTCCGACAACAGGTGATATCGCTTATCCATGGCTGCCAGCAGGCGTTTCTCGTCAATAAACGGCAACAGAGCAACTCCCTGCCATGCAAACTTTTTCCCGTTCAGGTCAACGGGGAAATCTTCAGGGTAAAAGTCGATGATCTCGCTGTTCTCATCAGACATGAGGTCCCGGAATACCTCGGGAATAGCATGGTTCGACGCTGCAGGCAAGACACCCATCAGCTGTTCAAATGGCTTGAAAGGAGTCCCTTTTGTAAATTGCACATCCATTTTGCCAATGTCAACAAAGTCGGCTGCAAATGGCGCATAGTGGTACGGGTAGTACCACGTCCAGGACGGACATCCCTGGAAATAATACAAAAGCACCCAACTCAGTCCTTCAACGTATGCCCGAGCTACCTTATGGCGGAAAGCGATATCTTTGGGGTTTACTCCGAATTTCTGCTCGTAGTACCGGTCTGCATATCCATCTTCCCACAGCCGTACCGTATCCGGGGGCATCTCATCTTCTTTAGGCTTTGCTGGAACCTCAACCGTGTCTTCTTCTTCCTCATCCTCTTCTTCTGCTTCCGCTTCTGTATTTGAGTTTTCAAATACGTCCGACTTTCTTTTGCCAAGTTTTGAGCTGGGCATCCCTGAAGGTGCCGGATCCTGAGAATTTGTAGCGCCAGCACCGTCTTCTGCTGTGCCACCAGAGAGAAGCTGGGCTTTGAGAGCGGCGGCAGCGCTTTTGTTTGCCATGTTAGCCTTGTAGACTGCGCCGCGATTGACAACCATAGCGTGTGTCAGCTCTCTCTCAGCTCTCGATAACTCGCCTTTCCCGGGTACGACGAGAGGTGGAATATCTGGGACTGGTTCAGCACCGCGGGAGCCTCTTCGCTTCTTCCGAGCATGATCATTGTTATTGTTCCTGCGTTGGCGGTCTTCCTCCTGGCGTCGTTTAGCATTTGCATTCCTCCTCTCCTCGGTTTGTCGCCGACGGCGGAAGATTGCGTCTTCCTGTTTGGCTAGCCCCTGTAAAATTAACTGTGCCTTTGCCAAATCAACCCGCCCATCCTTCGTTAGGTAGCCACCCATCTGTGGGATATTATCACGCCAAATTGCAATGAGCGTATCTATGCCGTTCTCACGAATCTCCAACGACGGAAGGTGAGGTAAGAAATCGTTACCAACGAAGAAACACATGAATACCCAGTCATCCAGAGCTCTCTCGAGATCAAAAGGAAATGGTTGTTGAGGGACCTGCATTTCTACAGCCAGATATTCACGAAGTACGGAAACATGAAGCCAGATGAATGGTTTCAAGGGGTTTCCCTTTTGTTTTTCATCAAACTCCCCTCGCTTCTCTTTCGCCTTTCCTGTGCAGGCCTCTTCAACATGGCCGGCTTGCCCGCAT
Organism: Trichophyton rubrum CBS 118892; assembly: GCF_000151425.1. Classification (NCBI taxonomy): domain Eukaryota; kingdom Fungi; phylum Ascomycota; class Eurotiomycetes; order Onygenales; family Arthrodermataceae; genus Trichophyton; species Trichophyton rubrum. The sequence goes on along the minus strand of NW_003456426.1, from coordinate 933,030 downwards.
AGTTTGCAAGTTCTAGCTTTTGATTCCTGGAAAAAGACGTCTTCGCGCAAAACTCGGAAGTGTGGCTCATGAGTGCCTAGCCCCAACATGATCAAATCGGCATCCTAAAAACTAGTCAGCGACTGCTTATGCTATATGTGTAGACATATACGTCACTAACCAAGCCGTAAATGACGTGCCGAGTATTGGGATCATACTCTGGACAAGCACGCTGGGAACGAATAAACTCCATAATTTTGTGTTCTCCCTCCCCTGGAACTGTGGCATCGGAGATAATGACTTTCAGCTAATAAGGGAAGTTAGTACACATCCAAGCAGGTTCAATGATGATGGACTCGACTAACCTTTTCCCAACCAGGGTCAGTACTTAACTTATACGCGACCCAATATCGCAGTGCAAGTGCAAGGATATCCATAAATGGAGTTCCTGGCGTGATGACATTGGTATCCCAAGTTTTTGTAATCACCTCTTCAGCAACTGTTACATCTTTCTTCCCGCGTTTCTGTTTCTTGAGCAACTTTGCAAATTCCACTTTCTTCTCATCTTCAGCCTTTGCATCTTGCGCAGAACGGAATCGACGGGAGCGTTGCTGGTTCATTTTTGCACGAGGAGCGACTCCATCTAAAACGAACGCAACATTAGTACCAAACACATAGCAGAACGAATAGGTGCTAGTGGGGAAAGAGAATGAAAGGCTGTAACTCCCCTTGGCGACTATGAACACATCATGCATATATAATGTAGCCGTCCGAGGGGAGACCTCTAGATTCCCCACAGCCGTAAACCCGACATACCAACAGCAATCATTAGCACCTTTCTTGGCCGGACCATGTTCACCACCCTGTCTGTATATTTGAAGATTTCCAGCATCATCTCGCCCTCATTTGCCGGTGGAGGCTTGCCCTCGGGATGCGTACACGGGTGGACGATGCCGTTCATGTCCAGATACAGGTTATCCATCTCCTCGCCATTTGGGTTCGGTTTGGTGATATCGACTGGTATTTCCTGCCCGTCTATCTCCTGCGGCTGTTCTTCAACGACGGCGGAGACAATCTTTGGGTACTTGGACGAAAGCCATCGGAAGAGAGCTGGAACGCCCATCGCGACGTTGTGCCGGGAGCAATGCCGGCGGTAACGATGGGAAAAGAAAATCCAGACTCTGCAACTTGCTTCCTTTGCGCGAAACGAGTGATACCAATGATAAGGCTTTCCGAAGCATGTGCACTCTCCGTTTGTCTCTCTCCCGTTCTGCCTCTGCGTCTTCTTGACGTCTCTTTCGGCTTTTCAATAATTTAACATCAAAAAAAATATCGAATATTTTTCCGAAACCTAAAATTATGGTGAAGCCAGCTGGGTCACGTGATATTCTCATTATCTGGAGCAAAATAAACTAGTTGTAGCGGATTTGAAGGTTGATGTTGATATTATTACCGGCCGCAGAGACAGCGATAACAGAAGAGAGTGCTACTGCCGGCTCTGTGTTTAATTTAACCCCTTCCTTGTCCCTACGTGAGCATGTGCGGCCCTATTGACCGGCGGTGATGGTGCTGTTTCGGTTCCATAACACACGATGTTTCGCATCCTCGAATCCCAAGCTCCCGCGCGGCAGACAGCGACTGACACAATAAATACGCTGAGCAGTCGGCTGCAGAGCTCGACGCTGCTGGAAGATCGCCGGGCAGCTATACTTGGGCTCCGGAGCTTCGCCAAGGGATATCCTGCGTCTGTTGCATCGGAGGCCCTGAGGCCACTGATCACTTCTCTCCGCAACGATGTTGAGGACGTTGATACTATCAAGCTGGTCCTGGAGACTCTGCTGATGCTTTTTTCTCCGGAGGAGAATAGTGTGGGTTGCATTGGCTGCCTCGCATTACTTACTGGGAAACTAATTGTACATCCTGCCAACAGCCAGAAGCATCAGATGAGTTAGCACTATGGCTAGCGGACGAATTTACTCAGGCAAGTCGCTCCTTAAATTTGGCAGAAGCTAAGCTGCTGACAAGGCAATGGACAGAGACAAGATAATATCACAATCCTACTTGACCTTCTAGACACCAAGGAATTTTACTCCAGGCTCTACTCCCTCCAGTTAATATCTCAGATTTCAGCAGCTCGCCCGGAGAGAACGCAGGAATGTATCTTGACGGCACCATTGGGTATATCTAGGATTGCTGCGGTATTGGGTGACTCAAGAGAGCCAGCTCGTAATGGTACGAATAAGAATGTCAGCGCCAAAGATATTTGTGGACTGCTAACCGTTACCTCCTGTAGAGGCACTTCTTCTTCTCATTGCACTCACAGTTTCTTCTGCTGAGTTGCAGAAAGTTGTGGCCTTTGAAAATGCTTTTGAACGGATATTCTCCTTAATAGAAGCTGAGGGATCTTTGAAGCATGGATCTAGGACACTAGAGGATTGTCTGGCTCTGCTGGCCAACCTATTACAGTTAAACCCCTCTAACCAATCTTTTTTCCGGGAGACTGGTTGCGTGAGGAAGCTAGTTCTGCTTTTGGAAGATGCAATGAAGGATCGTAAGCCTGATGAAGAATTCCCGGTCTGGATGCTGGAGCAACGCAATAAAAATATCTGGGGAATCCTTGCTATTATCCAGCTATTTCTTGTCAAGCGCGGTATCAGCACTCCAGTAAACCAGATGGCCTTCTGGCAGAGTGGAACTATGCAACAACTGCTGAGAGCTGCATTTAATGAAGAATTTGATGTTTCTCTCAAATCAAAGGTCAGTACCCATTGCCAGTTAGTGATCTTTAATGTATTTAGCTAACATTCAAGCGAAGGCTCTCCTTGCAGCTTCAGACTTGATCTGCTCCAATGCAACACTCCAGGAAAAGTTTTCAGATATGGAGGTTACCATAACAGCTACACCGGTGGATCAGAAGCTGGTTAATGGAAATGCACCAGCCCGGACTGTGGAAAGGCTCAACGTTCTGGAGGCGTTGTTGCGCCTGACCTTACAACAAGGTCCGGTAAACATGCTGGATGCTCGCCTCGCATCTTGTGACTGCATCCAGGCTTTCTTTACGAATCATTCAGGAATCAAGCTTCACTTTTTGAACAGAGCAATAAGCGGCCACACAGGTGGTGGCGATGAGATTCCAAACATATTGTCTATCCTTATCCGCCCCTTGGATTTTGATACCACAAAAGATCCTTACCAGCTATGGCTAGCCTCTGTCCTGCTATTTCATCTAATATATGAAGACCCCGAAGCTAAGGCTGCCGCAATGAAAGTTACTGAGGGCGATGCTGAAAGTGGGGAAGAGGTGGTAACGTGTGTGCAGGCAATTGCTGGTAATTTGATCACCGGTATCCAGCGCCATGACGACGAGAGAATATCTGTTGGATACTTGACCTTACTCTGTGGCTGGCTATTTGAAGACCCAGACATCGTTAACGACTTCTTGGGCGAGGGAAGCAGTATCCAGAGCCTGATCCAAGAAGCCAAACAGGAGGGCTCCCCAGAGTCACTTCTTCCCGGGCTATGTGCTGTTCTTCTTGGGATTATATACGAATTTTCAACAAAGGACTCCCCTATTCCCCGTTCAACCCTTCACCAACTGCTGATAAGTAGGCTTGGAAGAGAGCAGTACATTGACAAAATCACAAAACTTCGCGAGCACCCACTGGTTCGGGACTTTGAGGTTCTACCACAAACGGTCCAGGGGCAACATGACTCTGGGCTTCCTGACATCTTCTTTAAGAAAACCTTTGTTGATTTTCTAAAGGACAATTTTAGCCGACTCATTCGGGCTATTGACCGCGATCCTGGAATGGAGGTACCTGTACTGGCAAATGGAATTCCTAAGGGGATCTCACGCGAGCTAGTGGACAACTTGAGAGCTCAGGCTGAAGAGCGAGCACAGGCTATTCAGAACTTGGAGTCAGAGATGTTGGATCTGCAGCGTAAGCTAGACCAGGAGCATTTGGACCACAAACGGACCAAAGATTCTAGTAACCATGAGTTACATAGGCTCAATCAAGCCAATGAGTCAATGAAAAAGACACACCAGGCCGAATTGTCTAGACTAGAGGAGCAACATACGTTGGCCAAGAGTGAACTTGTTAGGAACCATGGTGAGCAACTGCATGCTCTCGATAACCAACTAAAGCAAACTACTAGTGAACATGAAAGGCGAACTACTGAGCTTAGAGACATGCATGAAAGCGAGGTTACGGAATTGAAGCAAATGGTGCAGAAACTAGAGGCGAGCCTTGAGAAGGCTAACAAGGACCACATCCTGGACCTCCAGACTGCCCATGAAGAATACTCAACAAATCTATCAAATCTAGAAGCAAAGAACCGGCGAGCAGAGGAAAAGGCGCGGCAGGCGGAGGAGCATAACAAGACGCTGGAAAAGAGCCTAAAGGAAGCTCGAGAACGGGCCGAGAAGCTGCAAAAGGCTAGTGAGGAGAGCGAAGCCGCTCGCAAATCAGCACAGAACGAACTGGAAGATCTGCTGATAGTGTTCAGCGACCTTGAAGCAAAGAGGAAAGCAGACAAGGTAGGTTATTCAACCAATATTCTTCTCTCTAATCGAACATTGCTAACACCGGTCTTAGAAACGGTTGGAGGCCCTGGGCGAAGAAGTATCTGACATTGACGAAGATGAGGATGAGGACGAGGATGATGAGGACGAAGACGAAGGGAACGCGGAATGATTGCCAGCTTGATGGTAGTGCATCTGATAACCAGACTTATTGCGGAACGAGTGACGAAATAATCATATATATTCTTAGCCATTAACATCTATCTCTTCTTGAACATTGTTCCTAGAGCTATTGCCTGTTTGCATTTCTTCATCCGAGTCATTCCTTTGTATATATGAATCACCAATGTGACTGCGGCTGGTCGAATCCTGCTGCGAAAAGGAGGCCTTGGGGCCAGAATTTCCCACTTGCCGCGCTGACTCACACACAAATTCCGGCAGGGCTTAAATAGCTGTGACTGCTCCGCTCCCCCCACGCACTTCTCACACGCAGCAGAGTCACAGCACTATCTTCGCGACGCCATGTCTATCGACTTTCCAAAGGAAGAGGAGGCCATCCTCAAACGATGGAAGGAGATCGGGGCCTTTGAGCGTCAGGTCGAGTTATCCAAGGGCAAAAAAGAGTACACCTTCTACGATGGCCCGCCATTTGCGACTGGATTACCCCACTACGGGCATTTGCTTGCTTCCACCATAAAGGACATTATTCCTCGATACTGGTCGATGAAGGGCTATCATGTCGAGCGCAGATTTGGCTGGGATACGCACGGCGTTCCGATCGAATATGAAATTGACAAGATGCTGGGAATGTCGGGCTCTGAAGCTGTCGAGAAGATCGGCCTCAAGGCCTACAACGCTGAATGCAAAGCCATTGTTATGAGGTTTTCTACAGAGTGGAGGCAGACCATTGACAGGCTGGGCCGTTGGATTGATTTTGACAATGATTATAAGGTGGGAGCGCTCTTCCCATGGGCACGATGGTGGGCTAAAACGACCTTACTGACAGTTTGTTTGCTTGTCTAGACGATGGACACCACCTTTATGGAATCTATCTGGTGGATACTGAAACAACTATTTGACAAAGGCGCTGTATATCGTGGGTACAGAGTCATGCCGTACTCGACCGCACTTAACACCCCGTTGAGTAATTTCGAGGCTCAGCAAAACTACAAGGACGTTCAAGATCCTGCGGTTGTCGTTTCATTCCCACTCCTTGATGACCCCCAGACTTGCCTTCTGGCTTGGACGACCACGCCATGGACCCTTCCATCCCATGTTGGGCTTGCAGTTCATCCGGATTTTGAATATATCAAGATTCACGATGAGGCCTCGGGCAAGAACTATTACATTTTGGAGGCTCTTCTGGGGACACTTTACAAGAACCCCAAGAAGGCAAAGTTCAAGATACTGGAACGTGTCAAGGGTTCTGATATGGAAGGATGGAAATATGAGCCCCTCTTTGACTACTTCTACGACAAGTTCAAGGACCACGGATTCCGCGTACTCACTGCGTCTTATGTTACCGCCGATAGTGGTGTTGGAATCGTCCACCAGGCTCCCGCGTTCGGTGAAGAAGATTACAACGTTGCTATGAAATCCGGCGTCATTAGCGGGGACAGGCTGCCTCCAAACCCTGTAGATGAAAGGGGTCGATTCACCAAGGAGGTTAGGGACTTTGCTGGCATGCATGTCAAAGAGGCTGACAAAGCGATTATCAAACACTTGAAAGGCACAGGCCGAGTAGTTGTTGATAGCCAGATTACTCATAGTTATCCTTTCTGCTGGAGATCTGATACCCCTTTGATTTATAGAGCAGTGCCTTCTTGGTTTGTCAAGGTCACCCCCGTAATTCCTGCTTTGCTGGAGTCGATTGAACAGTCATACTGGGTTCCGTCTTTTGTCAAGGAGAAACGCTTTGCAAGCTGGATAGTAAACGCAAGAGATTGGAATATTTCTCGAAATCGTTATTGGGGTACCCCTATCCCTCTCTGGGCCAGTGAGGATTTCGAAGAGATCGTTGCTGTCGGAAGTGTGCAGGAGCTAAAGGAGCTGAGTGGTTATACCGGCGAATTGACCGACCTCCATCGTGACAAGATTGACCACATCACCATTCCTAGTAAGAAAGGAAAAGGTATGCTCCGCCGCGTGGAGGAGGTGTTTGATTGCTGGTTTGAGTCAGGAAGCATGCCATACGCCTCACAGCATTATCCGTTTAAAGACAAAGAGCGTTTCGAGGACAAGTTCCCTGGTGATTTCATCGCCGAGGGCCTTGACCAGACTCGTGGATGGTTCTATACCCTTGCAGTTTTGGGCGTACACCTTTTCGGAAAACTGCCATTCAAAAACTGTGTTGTCAATGGAATTGTCCTCGCTGAGGATGGGAAGAAGATGTCAAAGCGTCTGAAGAACTACCCGGATCCAGGCTTAGTGATGGATCGGTACGGCTCTGATCCACTTCGACTATACCTCATCAATTCGCCAGTTGTCCGCGCGGAGCCATTGAGGTTCAAGGAGTCGGGCGTCAAGGAAATTGTTTCCAAGGTCCTCCTGCCACTGTGGAACAGCTACAAGTTCTTTGAAGGTCAGGTTGCGCTGTTAAAGAAGGTTGAAAATGTCGACTACATGTTTGATCCTAAGGCCGAGTCCACTAACACCAACGCCATGGATCGCTGGATCCTGGCCAGTTGTCAAAGCTTGCTCAAGTTTGTGAACGAGGAGATGGCTGGTTACCGACTCTACACGGTGGTTCCAAGATTACTTGAACTCATTGACAACACAACTAACTGGTATATCCGATTCAACCGAAGACGTCTAAAGGGTGAACTTGGATTGGACGATACACTGCATGCCCTCAACACCCTTTTTGAAGTCCTTTACACATTGGTTCGTGGACTAGCCCCCTTCACGCCTTTCATCACCGATACCATCTATCTTCGCCTCCTACCACATATTCCAGAGAATCTCCGAGGAGAAGATAGCCGATCAGTACACTTCCTTCCCTTCCCAGAAGTTCGAGAGGAGCTATTTAATGAGACTATTGAGAGGCAAGTCAGGCGAATGCAGAAGGTGATAGAACTTGGTAGAGTTTCCCGTGAGCGCCGAACCATCGGTTTGAAGTGTCCTCTGAAGTCCCTTGTTGTTATTCACAAGGATCAAGAATATCTAGACGACGTTCGCTCGCTAGAGTCGTACATTGCCGAGGAGCTTAACATCCGCGACCTGATACTGTCATCCGACGAAGCTAAATATAACGTCCAGTATAGCGTTGATGCTGACTGGCCAGTTCTCGGCAAGAAGTTGAAGAAGGACGTGCAGAAAGTTAAGAAAGCCTTGCCATCACTCTCCAATGACGATGTGAAGAAATACGTTGAGACCGGGAAGATACTAGTCGACGGCATCGAACTAGTGACGGGTGACCTAGTTGTGAAGCGAGGATTAAAGCGAGACGAAGGCTCCTCTGAACTGGAAACCAACACTGATGATGACGTCCTTACCATCTTGGATGCGGCCTTGTACCCAGAACTTGCAGACGAAGGGATTGCGCGAGAGATCGTCAACAGAGTTCAGCGCCTCAGAAAGAAGGCTGGCCTGCAAGTAACGGATGACGTTGGGATGGAATATCGTGTTCTGTCTGATCCTGATGACATTGGAATTGAAGGGGTGTTCGACAGGCAAGCCAAGGCTCTTGAAAAGGCACTTCGACGGCCCATGGACAAACACGTCGTTACTGAGGTCGAAGGGAAGATCCCTGATACTGAAGAAGATGTGATCATGGAGGAAGTTCAAGAAGTTCAAAGGGCTATGTTCCTGCTTCGACTTGTTAAGCTATAAAAAGAAAAAAAAAAAAAAACACTGTGCCTCCTCGCAGTGTACCTGTTTAGATACAATATTAGACGTATTTTCCTGGTCTACTCGCTCTCGAACTATTATTGTAGTCCGCTGTGTTTAGTCTGATGGCGTGAAATTAGAGGTTTTATCGTCTCTTTGCGGCGGCCTGTATCAACAATTAACATGGTCCGATATAACCAGGGAACAAACGCGTACCAGGTAGCAATCTTTCAGCTTCATGAACTCTTTGGCACACATATCCTTCGATACAGCAGTGTAATCGGCCAGGATACACTTGCCATACACCGTTGCCTGACTCAACATGGTCAGCTACAGGGCTTTTACGCTATGATCTGGACATGATCTCACCTCGGCAGAGCATTTTGCAGCCGCCTGTGCAAACTTTTCAATTGGCCTTGTCTTTCCAGTCATGCTGAGCTAGGAACCAGCCCTCCCCTGAAACCTTTGTCGGGTATAATTCTGGCTAATATCAAATGCTGCTTGGTCAACCAAATATCCTGCGGTGAAAATAGCTAAAACTGCACGTTGAGGCTAAAAATGGATGACTAACACGTATCAAAGCTACCGACCATTACGATATTTAATACTCAAATTAGCGGGTCAGCAATACGGTGGATACGATGCAACACAGCACAATTAGTTATGCAACTATTCATAAAAATTCATGAAATATCTCCATGTGTCGGAGATGAAGTGTTTGACATTCCCGGAGGACCAACGGATGAAGAGGATTATTTGCATTATTATTGACACTCTGTTGGCTTTTCCACCCAGCCTCGGCCGGCCGCCCAGTGAAATACTAACTACTGCCTCCCCTTAAGATGGGAATTCTCCAATCACCTGACTTGTGCCTCGGCTTTGGCGTCTCTCGAGGTCCTCGACTGCGCTGCCTCGATGTCTACAATCAACACTTTCTTCTGGGCCTTCGGAGACCGGCAGACGGCTCTCTCGGCTCCGTCTTCCGGTAGACCCTATTGGTAGGGCTGGCAGGGCTGCGACCGTTTGATCGGGAAGGCCGAGTGCAAAGACCTTGCTCAGCATGGATCAATATTGAGAAGAAATCGCCCAGGGCCAATCATGTCTGGCTCAATGGCAGCTGACGTCAAAAGGCATTTCCTGCCCGCAGCGGACCATCATGCTGCTTCTTGGTCTCATTGTTCAAGGCAATAAGATAATATAAATATATTCTCAAGACCCAGGGCTGGGTCTGACCTTCAGTCTTTGGCTGGATGACTAGTTAGTTACAGAGGCAATATTAGACAACATGTCTGAACCGATTCCTGGGCCAGCACCGTTGCCCATTGTCGGGAATGCTTATAACCTTGACCTTGTAAACTCCTTCACCACCTTTGGGAACCTTACAGATACATATGGTGCGTCTTGGTCATTTCAAAAAGATGTTTTGAGAGAAAGGGCGTGCTGACAAGATGGTGTGAAGGACCAATCTTCAGGCTTACCCTGGGTGGTGAGGAGAAGATCTTCATCACCACTCAGTCCTTGATGGATGAGGTCTGCAATGAGAAGCGATTCTCGAAACTCGTCGCTGGCAGTCTGGCCCAGATCAGAAACGGAGTCCAAGATGGGCTTTTCACAGCTCACCCGGGGGAACACAACTGGGAGATTGCACATCGTGTTTTGATGCCAGGTAAGTATCAGATGGCGATGGCGCGATGTTCGTTGATTAGAGGCAGCTTTGCTGACGAAAAGGGGATAAGCGTTTGGTCCGTTATCAATTCGGGCCATGTTCGATGAGATGCACGATATTGCATCACAGCTAGTGATTAAATGGGCGCGGTTTGGTCCCAATGAGAAGATACATGTCACAGATGATTTCACGCGCCTGACTCTTGACTCTATCGCCTTGTAAGTCTGGCATTACTCTTAGCTCGACCACTTTTGAGCTTGCTTACTGATGGAATGACGTAGATGTGCCATGGGGACCCGATTCAACTCATTCTATCATGAGGATATGCACCCTTTTGTTCACGCCATGGTTGGGTTCTTGGCCGAGTCTGGAGCCAGAGCAAGTCGGCCAGCTGTTGTTCAATACTTTATGCACTCAGCCCAACAACAATATGATGCCGATATTGAGCTGATGAAAAAGGTCGCCGGGGACCTGGTTGCGGACCGGAAAGCCAATCCCAATGACAAAAAGGACCTGCTCAATGCCATGCTAAAGGGGAAGGATGCTAGAACTGGAGAACAGATGACTGAAGAGAGTATCATGAACAATATGATAACTTTCTTGATTGCCGGTTGGCTGATACCCTTTTCCAGATCGTACGCTTTGCCGACTTTGCATAGCTAATTTGATCTTATAGGTCACGAGACAACCAGCGGCCTTTTGTCGTTCTTGTTTTACTATCTCTTGAAACATCCATCAGCGTACCAAGCTGCGCAGCGTCAGGTGGATGAAGTCGTGGGCCGTGGACCTATTACTGTCGAGCATATGTCGAAGCTGCCCTATATAGAGGCTTGTATGCGTGAAACTCTCAGACTTTCGCCTTCTGCAATTGCTATCCAAATGCAGCCCCGGTCAGACAGTCAGGAGGACCCTATTTACCTTGGCAAGGGGAAGTATGAGATTAAAAAGGGCCAGGCAATTGTTTGCGTCATCCCTCAAATTCATCGTGACCCAACAGTGTATGGAGACGATGCCAATCTCTTCAGGCCAGAACGGATGCTGGATGAGCCTTTTGCAAAACTCCCTAAAAATTCCTGGAAGCCTTTTGGCAATGGTATACGTGGATGTATTGGAAGGCCATTTGCATGGCAGGAGACCATCTTAACTGCTGCAATGCTCCTCCAGAATTTCAACCTGCGATTTGACGACCCAAGCTACCAGCTGCAGATAAAACAGACACTTACTATTAAGCCCAAAGACTTTTTTATGCGCGCGACGCTAAGACACAATGTCGACCCTGTTCAGCTGGAGAAGATGCTTCATGTGAATATAGATGCAGAAGCTAAGGCCGCAGAGAAGGATAGGGCAACCGGTATCTCCTCTGTTGGACCGGCAAAGAGACCCATGACAATACTCTACGGCTCAAACGCAGGAACTTGTGAGGCATTGGCACAGAACTTGGCTAGAGATGCCTCGAGTAGAGGCTATAGTGCACAAGTTGGTCCCTTGGATTCGGGTGTTGACAAAGTACCCAAGGATCAGCCGGTGATCGTCATATCGTCCAGTTATGAAGGGCAGCCACCAGACAATGCCGCACATTTTGTCGAGTGGATCCAAGGGCTCGCTAGTGGTACAATGACCGGAGTGAAATACGCAGTTTATGGCTGCGGGAATCGTATGTATACCCATCCCCCACTTTGTCTATCTAGGCATCCAAGCGGTTGCTTACCATTGTAGATGATTGGACCTCGACGTTTCACAGAATACCAAAACTCCTGGATGCAGAGTTCAACAGGTGCGGTGCGACTAGAGTCACTGATGTTGGCCTTGGGGACGTAGCAGATGGTGATATCTTCAACCACTTCGATAAATGGCAGGACGAGCAACTTTGGTCCTCTATTGGCGGCGACGTCGACCCTGCCGAAGAGGGTACAGTGGAGGTTGACATCGATACAGATGCGCGGAAGTCTACACTCCGTCAGGACGTGAGAGAAGCAACTGTCATCAGTAACAAAGTACTGACAGCACCTGGAGAACCAGAGAAGAGGCACCTTGTTTTAACGCTTCCTACCGGGATGTCCTACAAAGCTGGAGATTATCTTGCCGTACTTCCTATAAACGACCAGAGAAATATCCGACGAGCCCTGAATCGTTACAACCTCCCGTGGGACGCAATGTTGACAATCAAGGTTGGCGCTAATACTACCTTGCCAACGGGCCACCCTGTTTCTGCAATGGATGTATTGAGTGCGTATGTCGAGCTGGGCCAACCAGCGACGAGAAAGGTATGTTTTGGAAGTGATTTATGGTTCTATTACAGTTGGCTGACCGGTTTTCCGAGTAGAACGTTGCTCGAATCGCTTCCAGTATATCAGACGAGAAGGTCCGGGAGGAAGTCCTTGCTCTTTCAAAGGAAGGATTTGAAAATGAGATTTTGAAGAAACGCCGCTCTCCGTTGGATCTTCTCGAGGAATATCCAACAGCCGAGCTGCCTCTTGGAGACTTCCTTGCAATGCTGCCACCGATGCGCATTCGCCAATATTCAATTTCTTCCTCACCATTAGCAGACCCAACTGTTGCGTCTATTACCTGGTCAGTTCTCGATGCGCCGTCCCGGGTTGCCGATTCAAAGCGGTTCCTTGGTGTGGCATCCAACTTCCTCTCCAAAGTCCAAGAAGGCGATAGGATCCATGTTGCCGTGAAGCCAAGCCATGGCAACTTCCACCCTCCCAAGGACACTGAAAATACACCTGTCATGATGTTCTGTGCCGGGACTGGCCTTGCCCCTTTCCACGGTTTTGTTCAAGAGAGAGCAATCCAGATCCAAGCGGGCCGAAAAGTGGCCCCCGCGTACCTTTTCATCGGATGCAGGCATCCCGAAAGAGACGCTCTTTTCAAGGATGAGCTTCAGAAATGGGAGACTGATGGTGTAGTGACAGTGTTTTATGCATTTTCTGCAGCAAGTGAGCAGAGCAAGCGCTGTCGATACGTCCAAGACAGGCTGTGGGAGGAACGAGGTGAGATGAGAAAGGTCTTTGACAGGGGAGCAAAGCTCTATGTTTGCGGTACTAGCAGGGTTGGAGAAGGCATCGCATCTACCGTGAAGAAGATATTCCAGGACTATTGCGCCTCTATTGGCAAGCCAAAGACGGACGAAGAGGTAGAGCGCTGGTTCCAGGATATCAAGAGCGACCGGTTTTCCTCTGACGTCTTCGCATAACGCTGGCTGTCCCATTCATATACAGAGTCCTGTGTATATCTATACTATTCGGCCTGTGGGTATCGTCCGCTCTAAATCGCGACATCTCGCTATTTTAGTATTTCAGCATCAAAATCAATAATCAATTGTCCTTTGTCAATTTTTCACCTAAAAGAACAAAATTTATATTCAGCGTTGAATACTTGCTTATGTAATACATAACTGACTAACCGTCGCCAGCCACCAGCAAAAGAAAAAAAAAAAAAAGTCGCATATACAAGCAAGACAACAAGAACAGCGTTAGCGAGACGACGCGACGACTAGACGACGAGGATTTCATCCGCCCGCGCCCGTGTGGTTCGTTTTTGGATAGTGTTTTTCTTCGTCCTGGCAAGACTATGCGGCCTGGGGCGTGCCTTTACTTCTGTCAGTCTCGAAATGACGTCGCTGCGCAATTTGCGACAACGGCGTAGATCGCGGTATAACCATAATTAAATCTTCAAATGCCTTCAGATCCTAAGGACCGGGCAGTCACCTCACTGGAACAGCTGGTTCTGTCGGACCAAGGTCAGTCTGATGGGCTTACTGCTCGCTGCTGGAGAGTTAGAACTGATTCAGAGCTATAATGCTACAGACGTCGAGCTTCTCCACGAAATTGTAACCCGCGCGGAACAGCACCCGGACGCTGACATTCTTCCTTTTCGCGTTATCTTCTCGGCCTACGATGCTGTACTGTCTGAGCATGGCATTCCCGTGGAACGCGATCAGACATATCTGCCTTTCTTGTTCCAACTTGGGGCTGAGCGAAATGGTACCATCTCCGAACGTTTTGAGTCGCTCCTAGCGTCGCTCGGTATCCGACTAGAATACGGCGAGGATGCAGAAGCGAATGAGTCTTTGCCGACGAACGGCGCTGCATCGCGTTTTAGAGAAGACAGTGTACGCATTCTACAACAGAGACCAAATGGGATTCTCCCACGGAGAGCTGAGGATAGGCGTCGCGCCTCATTCGATTCGGTTTACGACCCAACCCATGACCTCGAACAGCGCCTTGCCAACCGGCCAAACTCCAGGTCTTCTATGTCCAGGCTGGAGGATGGGACAATCAGATCCTTAGACTTTGATGCAGAAATCAAAAGATTATATCCTTACAAGTCGGACCGCTCTCCTCAACATGAAAGACTGGGAGATGCTATAGGTCGTGACGTCAACGGCATAGCTTCTCAGGATTCAGACGGCGGCGCAAACTCATTTTTTTCAGAGAGCTCAGACAATTCTGGTACCCAAGAATTCGGCAGTGACCACAGAACGAATCCGAACACAATCTTGGAGCACCAACCTAGTCAAAATACACTCTCCATTGCATCTGATGAGACACCAGAACCTCCTCAAGTACCACCAGAACTGTTTTATCAACCATCAAATACACAGCGTATACGCGATGCCTCGGTTTTTGATATGTATAGACGAAGAAATGCTCTCCGGCTAATGCTGTCAAGCTGGTCTAGATCAGCGAAGCGGAAGCGAGAGTTAGTCCAGGCCATGGAGCGGAGGGCCATATATTATGATAGCAAAACTTTGGTTGTTCAGGTCTTGGACTTGTGGAAGGCTGCATTGCAAGGCAAACGTGAAGTCGCAGAAGCTGAGAGAGAAGCTGCACAGAACGAGAAGTTTTTCAATAATCTCGAGGAGCGAGCTGCTCGCGCTCGAGACATATACCTGCTCACGAAAGCGTTTACCCACTGGTCACAGGTTGCCTCTGAGGAAGTTCATAGAACCGAGGCTGCCCGCCGCCATCTCCTCTGCATCAAATATTTTAACGCATGGCGTGAAATAACAGCCGTTAATGAACTCAAAGCCCAGCGTTTTATGCTGAAAAAACCATTAAAACTCTGGAATGCCCGCCACCAACAAATTGCCCCCCTAGATTCCCAGGCAGAGGAATTTCGCCAGAGAAGCCTTAAGAGATACGGGTATTCACACTGGTTTTGGTCCTTCTGTGACAGGCTAGCACCGCGATGGAATAAGGAGCGCTTAAAGCAACGGTCTTTTATTGCTTGGTTGCGTGCCCTCCGAACTCAAAGGGAACGTGATCTAGCAATCGACTCCAATCGTTCTCTTAATTCTCTGAAACTTACATTCCAAACTCTTGTTCAGAAATATCGTGAAGTTTCCTCTGCTGAGAAGAGCGCGAATAACCATTGGAAATACCACATCATATCACACTATCTAACTGAATGGTCAGTCAAGCAAAAGTACAGGCGGCCTTTTGCAGAGGTGACTAGTCTACTAAACACTAAGTTAGTGCGCTCATGCCTGGAAGACTGGTCTCAACAGACACGCATGGAGAGAAGAGCGCGGGACGCTGACAGACTTCGTGTTATGCGTAACTGTTGGACAACCTGGAATGACCATCTTCGCTGCCAGGCCTTGTCTTCACGAACAGAGGAGCGAATTGTCTTACAGTCATTATATAAATGGATCCTTATAGGAAGGCTGCGCCTACTGGACCGAATTCACCAACAACGCCTAAAGGCCAGCTACCTCAAGACGATGATGGAAAATTCTCGGAGCCTGTACAACGAGCTCCTTGTCAAAGAAGCCAGATTTCGAACTGATAGAAAACGAAAATTGGCGCAAGCCACCTTTAGCTACTGGAAACAACGTCTCGATATTCAAAAGCAACGTGAACTGGTAAGCCGAGCGTTTTATGCTCCTCCCGTCCAGCAAGAGGTGCTTCAAAGCTGGAAAGCACGCAGCGAGCATTTGGCAACTCTCGATACCTGGGCAAAGAAATCGGAGTATTTTTTCTTGACTACGAAAACGCTGAAGCAGTGGCGGAGTGCAACAGCAGAATCGTCCAAGAGACGACGGTTGGAAGCATATGCAGCCATTCGGCGCAAAGTGAAAATGAATCTAGCCTCTGCTGTTATCTCCGCCTGGCGGTCTCGCTGCGCTACTGTTCGTGAAATACATCAGCGATCAACGGAAATGTATGGGGAAAAGCTCATTGCAGTCGGAACTAACATGTTCCACCTCTGGTCGGAAAAGGCCACACAACGAGCGCAACATCTTGCGGACGCACAGCTATACTATAACCGACAATTGGTCTACAATAACCTAACACATTGGGCAGGGATGCAACGTTCATACCAAATGCTTGATGAGAAAGCGACACGGTTTCTAGAGATCCATGTCTCTGGTATCGCCCTTGCTCAAATTCGGAAGTTAAGCCTTCGGATATTCGAAATTAAAACACGACTAGAAACTGCAGATGCGCTGTATGGTCGCAATACTCGAAAGCACTACCGGAATATGATTCATCACTGGCGCGAGAAAGCTAGAATTTCAAGGGACTTTGACTCTTTTCCAATAGAAACTCCATCCAAAAACGGCCATAGTATTCAGGTTAACGACCCACGTGGATGGCAAGGGATAGATCATCCCAGCGAACGAGAAGAGCCACCGATACGACAGCCGGATTTTACATCTCACACCCCTATGTCAACACCAGGTTATCTGAACAGTCCCTCGAAGCGGGCCGCCAGAGCAAGGGCTTTGGTTCAGATGTCTACAACTCCAGCAACACCATTACCAACATCATTTCCTAGCAAGCTGTGGGCCGCAAGCGAGCCCAGGCTACAGCCTATATATTCAACGAGGAGGAGTGCGTTTAAGCGTGGTGCAACGAGCACCAATGTACGATTTGCTATTGATGAAGAACCAGAATCGCCTACTGAAGGCAGATCAACTGGAAGGGAACTAACGTGAAGAGGATAAGGCAAACATGTAACATATTTACGAAGAGCATAGAAGGGACAACAGAAACAACAGAAATACATAACTTAACGAGTCAACCCAATGAGCGCCCACCGTAGTATTTAGATTACTCATCTCAAGCCTGCCGGTATATTTCTATAGCCTCTCCATACACCTTATCCCCTTATTTCACAAATTGTTATCCGGATGGTCACATCCTCGAAACCCAAATAAAGCCAAAGTAGATAAATAAACGCGCGGGAATAGTATTCCCGCAGTGAAAAGAAGGAGTGAGAATAACGGTACAGGTCCATTTCCTGATGATTCGGCCAAACGGTAGCGCAAAAAGGCAAAACCAGAGTTGCAATCAGAGCCAGCTAGGTTGCGATTTATGAGATATAGCCAGCTCATATCACGCATGGTGTGTCGATTCCAAGGGATTATCGGGTATTCCGGCGGGGTAGGTAAAGTGCTAGGAAAAAGGTGTAATAAAAATTTGATGAATATCTCATCACATTCGAATTGGAAAAGATCGCAGAGAGCTGAAGAATGATGCCAAGAGAAGGGAGTGTTAAATAATTTGAAATATTAGTAAAGTAAAATCTTCATCTTGCGTTATGATAGTGGGCTTCTCGTTGTGTTCACGAAACTTTCAGTCTTTTCTGCTTATTGCTTAATGTGGACCTAGACGAGGTGTGATTGCCCTGCCTCTTATTTCCTAATTCTGGTCTGCTAGACGAGGCATCATGCGGGGGCATTGTAGGATGCCCACGGTTCACATTGGGTCCAGTTGGGCCATGAGTGACATCTGAGCTCGTTCGGGTAATAGTCGGTGTAGGCTTGAATTTAGAGTCAGAGCTTCTAACGGAACGTGAAGTTTGGAGCTTTTCAGACATATGTATAGACGTAGCGGTAGGTGTATGGTCTGGAGTTGAGTCGTGACCGGTGGATGGCTTCTGCGGGGTCGCAGCAGGCTTCAGAAATGGCACTGTGGTGGCATTGCTGCGAACAGTAGGGCGGATAGTCCGGTTGATGGGGCCCGAATTTTTTTGGTGATCCTCAATAAAAGACTTGGGAGCTTTGATAATACGGGAGGCCATAGTATTGAGCTTGTGGGTAGGGGTAGATAGCCTGTTATTCCGCTTGACGACCGCTGGTAATGCAGACTTCCTGGCCCCAGAAGAAGCACCAAAGATGGATCTAGAAGACAGCTTGGGCGGGACAAGTCTCCACTGCGGTCGATCCTCCCACGGCTTACTGTTATTGGGATCACTGCTTTTCGTGCCTAATGCGAAAATAGGGGAAATACCGCCCATCATGCGGTCATGGTGAGCATGCCGCTGAACAGTAGTGGGCTTTTCTCGGGGGAGCCTCATTTGCTTTACATCAACCAGTTTGGGAGTGTGCTTTAGCTTCTCTTTGTCGAGGCCTTGTAACGCACGTCTCATGCGCTCTGCATCCTCGTCAACTTTCTTGGCGGCTTGCTCCCTAAGAGATGTATAAAACTGATACCAACTCTCAGGGGGTTCAGTTAGATCCAGGGTCTCCCAGAAGTATATGTCACGCTTGATAAATTCAATCCAGAGTTCAGCATCGTGCTCTAGAAGATGCGGAGATCTTTGCTCAAGTTCATGCTAACCAAATAAAGTAATGAGGAAGATATAAGTTAATAAAGTGAGATTTGGCAAGGGGTTAGTTAAAGACGAACACAAGGGCTGCACTTACTAGCTGCTGGGGATTCTCAATCTTCTGAAGGATAGGGCGGATAACTTCATAACGGGCCAGGCCAACATCTGTTATTTCTAGTTGATTTACTATTAGCTGGAAGCTGGGAAGTGAGAGGATACATATTGTAAAGGTATGTATGTTATACTCACCCCTAACTACCTTGACGCACATCCGGCGGGCCATCAGAAGGAGAGGCGAAGCCCCTATATTTTGGTTCGACGAAGAAGCCATATGATCAGAAGGTCACAGCGGACCATGTATATACTGGAGAAGGAGGGAACGAAGCACACAAAATTAAGATGGAATAGCGAGACAACAAAAATGCACCAGCTAAGGCTTGTAACAGAATTGTGGAATGGAAGCGGAAGTCAGAGGGAAATCGTGAAGGGATTACTCTCTAGCTAGTTATAGCATACGACAGAGTAAATATTTACCTCGTCGAGCCTATGCTCCCCTCATATACTGACGAAAGAAGTGAATAAGACAACGCCGGCGCTGCTCTTCAATGTTGCCATACCTTCAAACGGTTTAATGATGTTGGGAGGTTTAAATAACCAACAGCCGCCCGACTGAAAGCTTATATCAGTCACGTGATAGTTACGTCAGCGGCTCAAGCGAACCTTATGCACGGAACGGATAAACAGATAAACCTGAAGCTAAAAATAGAGTCCACAGTTTCCTTATGGAAGCTTCACATATAGGAAAAAACAAAAGCCAAAACGAAGGACAACAAACAAGTGCGAGTAAGAACGAGAACTGCAAAGTAAAACAGTATACTAGGGGCCCTCTTCACGCTCTCTATTGAACTTAGGGGTTAACCGATAGAGAATGTCCGTATAAGTGATCCGGTGAATATGGCCGGACTTCCGCCGGTGACGCTTTTCTGGAATACATGAACTCACAGCAGACCAGATGGTTACACCGAGCCTCGCCATCAACGAAGATGTAGGGAGTGAGAGAGGGATACAGTCGATATTACTCTCTATGGCTGTGCCCGCGATCGGAGCCTGGGTTGCATGGTAGAATGAATGAGCCGCCTCATACACTTGACTTTCTCGTTCTCGACTTAGTAACGAGCCTTCAGAAGAAGTTGACGCCAGCCAGGCAGGCTCCAGAGGAGATATAAGCCTCCCAACCGGTCGTATGAAGATTATGGCACACGCCATGGGTCTCCCACGTGGATTTGACGTATCCAATGTCACGATTGTGTTACAAACCTTACATTTGACGCCGCGATTATTCCGCTCAAAATGCTCACCGAATGAATCAGCTGTGCCCGATTCGCCAGCGCGATGAAACCCCGGCACGTAGAGGTGCACGATTCTTTTGTCGGCTGTGGTCATATGGGGACAGGCTGGGTAGTTCAATTTCTGGCATAGTTCTGCGAACCGTTCCACGGAAACCCGTTGGCCTTCGGGGAATAGCCGTATGCCGGTCACTATTGATACATTAGGGGACGAAAAGAATTCCCAAAAGGAGCTCTTTTGCGGTATATTGAAGCCTTCCTCCAACTCCCTGTTTCTCCTCATGGCCTGTATCTCGTTAAAGCTCTTGGGATATGACCCAAATGCCCCAAGTGCTAGAACCTTTTTGGTTTTTAGGCAATAGCGCTCTACGTGGCGCTTTTCCAGTTCATCCTTTGAGAAATGAGAAGAAGGGTGCGTGGTGAGGCAACCCCGGCAGCAATACTCCTTTATCTCTCCGACCCCTTCAAGCATGCACTTGACAATGAACTGGCCCATTTCGGTTGATTTCAGGTCGCGTTGGACCCCTGCAAGGATGGTAGAGAAGTAGAACCGAGCACAGGAAAGTGATAATGCGAATGAGTCGTTGGGAGTCAAATAGTCGTGAATAATCCCAAGCAGTTCGGCCGGCAATCTGTAAAGGGGGCTATTTTGAATATTATGACACTCTGCCTCGCTCCAGTCGTGAGTGTGCTTATCGGGAGCAGTGAGCAGCTCGCGAATATACTGAAACAGATTCCATGAGTGTTCGGATGCCGGGTCCATCTTGGTCAAGTGCTTTGAATAGTGTAGTTTTAGAATGAGTTATGTCGAGTAGCTCATGAGCCTTCATGTTGAGGGCTATCCGACGTCCTTTAAATAATTTCAACTAGAAGCAGCAAAACCTGTAGGGTTCATTGATGGAGTCGAGCGATTGTAACATTTTTTAGTGTGGTTTGACATGACGCGGCGAGGGCTGCAATTGCACATCTTAGAATAGCTGGACATGCCCGGTAAATAAGCGCGAGACTTTTACTATAATATAAAGGGAGACTGGGTATATTAGGCATTGGGATAATAATTCATTCAAAGAGGTACAATGATGAACCATTGGAAGAGTGGGGAATATCCTCCTTTCCTCCATGTGACGTATGATCTTTGGCCTCCCGATCCTCGAGGCAGCACAATGGATACCATTATATCTAAAGGAGATGAAGGATATTAAGAAGATGGGGTACTCCATGACCGTAGTAGGTTCCGGGAAGTTAACCTAGTCTGTGCGCATATCCGGTAGCCACCTTAGCTATTAGCTGTAATATGCGATGCTCAGGGTCTCCGGTTAACATAGGGTCGTCCGGGCCAGATAGTAAACCCCTTTGGTCGGAGTAAAAATCTAGTAACCGATAGGAAACATAGTTAATGGGGACGATGGGCTGCCCAAAAGATGGAGGCTGTAGGGTATGAAAATTTTTAAGACGTTGAGGGAAAGTAGCGACATTAATAAATGATGCCGTGACCAATTGTAGATCTATAGGGAAAAAAAAAAAAAAAAAAAAAAAAAGCAGCATTGATGGTGTCCATTCAATAAAGCACTTTGGGTTGGATAAAGGAAGAAACAGATGAAAGCAGAAGCATATGTGCAAGCTCTTTAATATTGCAAGATCGCAAGTATTTGATGTTCTCGAGCCAGTGAATGGGCTTGGAGCATAACTGCCAAGCATGAAAGCACTTTGCAGGAAAGACCTCTCTTGTGTTGAATCAAAGAGAAACCGATACATCTCTTTCTGAGGTACAGGCTACCAGTGTAATATCAAAGAAAGCAGTAGAATCGGGGTATAATGCTGAGATTAAAGTTCACTACAGCCAGAACTTTCTCCTAAATGACAGAAAGTTGAAGCAGAAGTGGTTGTAATTCTTTCCAAAATACAACAGCTTCGGAAGATATATAGCATCAAAATCAACGTAGTGTATCGACATAATCCTCAATTAGAAAGTAAACTTACATCTCTTCTTACTAGATAACTCTGGTATTGCCCCAAGAACAAGCTGCAACAAACTCTTGTGTCCCACCAAATCAGCGGATATCTACCACGTCGATAGTTCTGCGATGTTAATAACGGCGACGTTGGCGGTATCAATCTCTACTGCAATTCTGATTGGGGCCGGCTCGGCAGGGACCTGGTCCATATGGTGGTCGACGCACCGCAACCCACCTAACTTGGCGAGCGAAGTGAGCAAACTTGACGATAGAGTCACGAGTATAGAAGATACTCTGAAACAGACAAAAACTGCGGATCCTCCTGAAGATGGTCCGGCAACAACTCAGACCGATCAAGAGACGAGCCACAATAACAAAAAAGCTTTGGACATAAAAGCGCACGATGATGACGATGATAATAAAGCGGATAAATTTAATACCCAATCGAACGGCATACCATTAGCAGTACGTCATCGGCCGGCACCCTAGAGAATGAGAAATCCAGCATTTCCATTGCATACTCATGCAGAAGAAGCAAAGGATGTACAAGAAGCTCCTCTATGATTTATGGGGTTTGTGTCTCGATATTTGGGCGTCGTCTTCTGTCCCAGTGACTTTCAGCAGGTTCCTCACTCGACTACGAGCAAAAAGCCACGACAACCGACACACTCTACTGTCCTTTTTTTTCTTTCTTTCTTTTTTATTCTCAGCAGAGGTATGCATGGAGAAATCAAATTCTTTGGCCCCGGCAGAGCGCGAATGCAAGTGTTTCTCCTTGTTTTATTCTGCCTTGTTTTGCTGTTGTTATTGTTGTTGTTGTTGCAAAAAGGAGAAGACGAGATTACATAATAAATGACAAACCTGGAATAGTTGTTGTCACATGATAATTGAGGCTCAAAGTTGAACTATATTAATAAGAAGTCTATTAGTGGACGGGCTCGCGCTAACCAAATAAGGTAACTCAGTTGACCTGTAGCCTCCTCGCTGTTTGCTGTAGGTAAGTGATGCTGGATATATCTCAGTAACGCACAAACAGCTTGAATCATGGCTGACCATGATAAGATGCCCCCGCCTAGTTTGCCAGCAAGCCGACGCCGTCTGTCCCGATGAACCGAGAGTTCAAATCTCGCCGATTCTTCATCAGTACGCGTAAGTTATCTTGATCCAACTCTGTGCATGACAAGTGCTTACCTTCTATTATACAATAGCGATCCGTTAGTATGTCGACAAGGTCCTCACAGGGTGATTATCCTAAATCCGACGCGTTCTCCAGGGCTACGAAGCTCGAGGTTAAAAGACTCGCGGGAGGTGGATGTTGGGCATGTCGTGCTTCAACAACCCAGGTCTGCCAAGTGTTTGGAAAGGAGGATCCACAGGTAAGTAAATATTGTCACGTCTGGATCTAAAATAAGAGATAGATAATGATTCCCTACTATTATAGATGCCACTATGGTACGATGCTAATCTCATTAATTTCGATCTAACTTCGGTCGATAATGGGATTGCACTTTGCCCTACCTGCCACGCCGAGTTTGACCAGACAGCTGATCCCGGATTTGGTTTGTTACCCACGGACCTGCAGTACTTTGTTGATGTTGAACTTGATGGGCGTCAAGAGCAGAAGCTTGCAATGAAAAATGGGAAAGATATTCATCGAAAAGTCCCTACAGCTGAAGAGTACAAGATTCATCAGTCTAACAACGGAAAGGTCCCTACCGATGCGGGCGGAGGATTGTACCGACCGATTTTTCTAAAGAACTACCTACCTGGCGGCGATCTTTCCTCTCATATGTTAGATACCCTCTCAGCTCCGAAACAATGGCACGGCGCGCCGGTAGCAACACTCCGACGCGGAATACTGGTGCTGGGAGGTGCTCGAGTACAATCTCTAGATGCAGAAACTCGCTCACAACTTGAATTGCTTCGGGATTTGTACTTTCTTGATGATGAAGAGACCTCCCCAGCAGTCCGCAGCAGGCAGACACAGGGGGTGGCTCAACAGGGACAGAAGAGGCCCCTAGATAATGAATATGGCGGTCAAAACAAGTTGTCAAAGTCCAGCAATCCAGCGATTGAGTCGGGAAACAGGCGTGCGGCGGATGAAGGCATCACTCTCCAGCAATGTCCCTGTGGTGCTCTTAACGTCCCCCGCAGATGGACATTGGGACCCGGCCTCACAGCGGATGAGGCAGTATTACGTTATGCACCACTGCTCAAAGACATGCAATCTAAGGAGTAAAAATTCGCTGGAAAGCATGTCGTCGTTTTGAGGCTTCATTCCGAAGAACATTGGCACGTCGAAATCGAAGGCCTTCGTGGACGGTTCCCAAGGCTTTTCTCCTTTACTTTTCTTGTGCATATGTGGTCCCTATCTAAATCACTAGCGCGAGATGTGGGAGTAAACCATTGGCCAGTCGAGATCGTGGACGGAATGTGTTGGGACGTATCAGGAAACCAAATCGGTCATCTTGGGTCTCTAGGGAGCTCACTCTTCCGCTCGGGCTCAGCTGAAGCCCAAAAATTTCGACGGAACGGGATTGCTGCCCGGCTGCGGATACCCGGATTGCACAGGGTGAATTGACAGACAGTGGCTGTTAAATAGGGGCACTTCGCCCTCAGGTATACAAAAACCACCATTTCAAAAAACATCACGGAGGGAACTTCAACATTCAATCATGTTTTTTAAATTGGTCGCCGTCGCGCTGGCGTTCGTCGCTCACACGGCGTCGGCGCAGGCTTCGTCCAACTCGCTCGTGAGCCGCCGCCTCACTGAGTATCTGCTGCCGGCTGCCTCTGCCACACACGAGTTTGCGCGCGTGCCGAATACAAATTTCCTGCTTCTGTCCCAGTTATCTGACAGCCAGCTCATCAAGATCGAGCTGGATCCTGCCACCGAAGAGCCCATTGCGTATCATGCGTTTCCCATGGGCAAGGACAACTATTCCGAGCTACATGGCGTGTGGCCCTCGACCGTGTACCCCGGCATGATGTGGCTGACGCTGCAGGCTGACAACAAGCTGCTCCTCGTGGATCCCGGCAAGGATCTCGCGACTCCGCCGACCATTATAAAAACAATTGATATCCCGGCACCAGGAAATGGGCCGCATTGTGTGTTTGAGATCGGCAACCGCGTCTGGGCCGGGCTCAAGGTAGCCTCCAAGCAAACTGGCGGGTACTATGTGTTCTCGGCGGATGTCACCAACTCGACGGACCAGAAGCTGTACCCATGCCTCAACAGCCCCGTGTTTATCAAGGAGGAGCCGACCACCGGCTTGATCTACGTCACGCAAGATACCGACTCGTCTATAATGCGGATCAATCTCACCACCGGCGAGACGGCGCAGCTTCCAATTCCGCCCAGTGTTGGCAACAACGCCGTCGGAATGATCTCTGGCTACGGTCCCATGGAGGGTGTATGGTTCACTCTCGCTGGCAATGCTACTGGTGGTACCGGCACGTTTGGTCGTATCGGACCCTCTGGCAAGATGGAGTTCTTCCAGCTCAAGCACCCGATGCTGGGCGCCAATGCTGGTCTCCTGCATATCGCTGACGCATCGAGCGAAGCTGGTGGTCCAGCCGTGTGGCTCCTGTCGACCTCGCTGCTCAGCAATAACTCGCCCGATGCCCTGATCCGCGTGACATTCGACTCCGATGTCACCTCTATTTCCGGCGAAGAGTACGTCTCTATCCTCACTCAAAATGCTATGGCACACCGCATCCTGCCTATGAATGCTACGGTCTTGGTGTCCGAACTCCATACATTCACACTCGCCCAACTCTCGTACAAGAACACCGTTGCCGGTCAATGGCTACCGGCAGAGGCCATCAGCAACACTACCGTTTACGAAAAGCCTGGTTAAACAGGGCTTTTCGATAGAAAGATTATGGATAGACGAGATATGAATAGACAAGACAGCTACGGAGTACTAGTAATAGATCACTAGGGACCTTATAATCTAATCTAATATTACATGTTTCGAGTCCGGCGTGTTTGAATGATAGGCACTAGTTACGTCACCAAAGCCAGAATACCCATGTAAATAACAAAGGATATTATATTCCTACTTCTCCACACGTTTTTGCTCATCATCTAAAAAGAATCAACCTCTTTTGGCTCACCCATATCTTAAAGCTTCCATGTTCCATCATTGACATAGACCCGCGATAACTACAGCCATGTCCACGACGCCATACGATGAAGACGTATTTGGCCCCCTCGACTTTCCAGCAGACGAGCAAATCACAATCGATGACATTAAACCGCCACCACTATCAACTCTGAAGCACCGTCCTGATCCATCATCCCTAGGCCTTCTCGACCGGCTACCTCTCGAGATTTTATATCAAGTCTTGCATCTATTAGATCTTTGGTCTCTATCTTGTCTTTCGCGTACTTCTCGACAAGGCAGAGTTATAGAGTCACTACTACCACCATACCGTGATCTTATAAAATATATACCAGATACCCTGATGGTCCTTAGAAAATCTAATCTACTTCGCTATTATTCGGCAGATAGACTATACGCTGTCTTGCGGTCTAAAGCTTGCGTCTCGTGTGGAGAGTTTGGTACCTTTTTATTCCTCCCAACCGGAGAGCGATGCTGCCATATATGTGTGGCCGAGAACCAATCCTTCTGGGTAGTCTCTCTTTCAATAGCTCAGGGAGTCTACGGACTCACGATGCGTGATCTTAACAAGCTTCCTGTGATGAAAGGTATTCCCGGTACCTACAAACACCAGGAGGTCAAAGAATACCGACGGCCGATGCTCGTCCCTGTCAAAGGCGCGGCACGACTTGCCGAGAATAATGGCACGATGCCTGACTTACATCCTGTATTTGTTATGTGTGGCGGGGTCTATCACGACCCAGATAATGAGCTGGATGAACACGGCCAGAAGGAATCCATTGAAGGTAGGCCGGTTACGTTGGAAGAGTGGCCCAGCGACATTTATGGGATTCCGAGCGAACAAGGCCCCATGATAAACAGGTCCGTATGGAACGAGTCTAGTCGGCCGGCCAATGGCTTCTCGCAATGGCTGCCCTCGCCGCCCTTGCTACCTGAGGAGGAGGACGGCTTTGACCTGGATGGAGAGCCCACACCGGATTGGGAGGGCGAAATACGGAATGAATTCTGCGGCATGGCATCAATACGATTTCCATATTTACTGCCAGACGATACCCTTGAGCTTGGCCTAATGTGTAAGCGATGCAAGGCGTCGAAACCATATCTCATGTTAAAGAGTGAGCTTCCAGCACACGCTATGGAGTGTTACCATTGGAGACAAAGCCTTTCCACCCGGGATTGACGACTTGTGATTTGGTTTATCTTTGTACGGAGCAAGCGTATATTACGACGAAGCATTATCTTTCTGTTTCCCTTCACTTGAATCTCATATGTATGAGCCAGATATAACATACTGATAAACAGACAATCTAAATCCACTAATTACAGCTTGATACTCTCCAAGTTTAATAAACATCTACTGACGGTGTTTCCTCGACCGTTTCCAATTATCAACACCACGGTGATGCCATACACGAGCCACGGCCATGCAGACATTACTCTTCAACTTTCTCTTTCTAGCGCTGGAGACGAATCGGTATTGAATGCCCTTCCCACGGATAAAGACAGGCTGAAGGTATTGTTCCTCGTGATTGGGTGTCCGAAATCTCAGAGTCGGCTGAAAATACTACTTTGTGTGGATGTTCGCCCGAATCGCTCTAAACAACGCCAATTCTGATAGGGAAGAAAACTGCATGAGAATCTCTCTCGGGCCGCTGGCAAATAGCTCGGATGCCAGTGCTATTGAGTCCCATGAGTTGAAACCCTGCAGGAATGCCTTTGTATGTCCTGGTAACGGCATTCAACAGTATCGCCACTGCCATGAGTAGCGCGAGGGTGAGAGTAAAGATGCTCCCGCAGAGAGAATATCCTCAGGATAATCCAACCCGCGGAGACGCACACCATCTGGACCAGGTCCAGATGTGCTAGACTGAACAAGGACGATGCTCTGAGATATAAGCCAGTGTAAGAGGATTGACATGCACGTCAGCGGAATCGAATAAGAGGAAATATGATGACCTCTGCAGACCTACAGGCGAAGACACCCATAGCGGCTTCTCGCCATCTTCACGTAAAAACCTCACCCACTCCTCAGCGACTGGCTGGCGAGTGAGGATGTCGTTGTAGAGGAGGCAAAGAAAACTGACGAAAACCCGGGGGAAATTGACAACGAAGATGTTGGATAAAAGCCCAACAGCTCCTCTAGAGGAAGCCCATGGCCCATCAAGGGGAGGCCTTGCCCGCCCAGCCGCTTCTGACACGCTGGAGACCGAAGTACAAGATGCCTACAGCACCTCCTCGTATTTCTACGAGTCGAGGGCCGAAACCCCATGTTACTTACCCCGTATATTGATGGGGGTATAGATGCACCGCTGCTCCCCCGTGTACAAAGATAACAGTGGCGAAGAAAGAGAATCACCCCGAGGCCGTGAGCCAGCTCGAGATCCAGCCGACAACTAGCTAGCGGCGCAGAGACTGAAACTAGCAGCCGGGCTGTCCACGATGGCACTGCCGGCGGCGGACGACGATGACCTGCACAAGCTGAACCAGGAGGAGCGGGAAGCCGAAGTGCGGCGGGCAACGCAGAAGGGACATGAGACGGGCGTCGTCGAGGCGATCAAGCTATACCCAAAGGCCACTGCGTGGTCGCTACTCTTCTGCATGGGCGTCATCATGAACGGGTTTGACGCCCAGGTGGTAGGGAATATGTTCCCGGTGGCCAGGTTTCGGCGAGATTTTGGATACCAGCGTGAGGGCCAGTGGAACATATCCGCTGCCTGGCAGTCGGGCCTGAGGTGAGCAGGCAGCGATGAGACGGTACGCACATGGATCATACGGATCATGTATTAATTAACGTGGCGGAGCAGCATGGGAAGCCCCATCGGACAGGTCGTTGGCGCACTGCTTGTGAGCTATCCCATGGAGTGGTTCGGTAGAAAGCGGACGTTTCTCGTACGTATGGCCTCCACGCATCGATAGACGGACGAGATGGACAGCTCATCCTTTCTTGCGCTCTTCCCGACAGGCTTGTGTGGCGATGACGGCTGGGTTTGTTTTCATCCAGTTCTTCGCCCGTTCACTCGAGGTCCTGATTGTCGGCCAGCTGCTCGGTGGCCTGGTCTTGGGCACATACACTGTCATCGCGCCCACGTATGCCTCTGAGGTCTGTCCGGTGGCCCTGCGCGGCATCCTGACGTCCTACGTCAACCTGTGCTTTGTGACCGGCCAGTTCCTTGCCAACGGCATCTCTGCCGGCACACACAATCTGGATTCGCACTGGGCGTATAGTCTGCCCTTTGCTCTACAGTGGGTTTGGCCAGCCATGATACTGTGCACAGTTCCCTTTGCCCCTGAGAGCCCCTGGTGGCTGGTGAGAAAGGAGAGAACGGAAGATGCAGAGAAATCACTACGTCGCCTGGCATCGTCCAAAGTTGACGTCAGACCGGATCTTGTAAGTGGCTGCCCGGGGGATAATCCATGAGCCTGTTGTTGCTGAATCCTTTCGCTCTCTTCCCTCGCTCTAGACTATGATTATCGAAACGGACAGATTGGAGCAGCATATGGAAGCCGGCACTACACTTCTCGACTGCTTCAAGAGCGTGAACGCTAGGCGCACCGAGATCGCTGTTGGAGTTTATGCAATCCAGGTCCTCAGCGGGATATATCTTGTTGGCTATTCAAACTATTTCTTCACCCGTATTCATGCTTTCCATCACCCCCAGGACCCAGCATAGTCACTGACACCGCGCTGACTTCTGCCGTAGTTGCTGGGCTTAGCACCGATGATGCCTTCAACATGGGGGTCAGTTCTATTTCCCTCTTTCGAAACAAGCTTCCGTTTCTCACAAATAACAGCTCGGGTTTCTCGGCGTTGGGTTTCTGGGTACTGTTCTCTCGTGGTTCGAGCTCGCATATTTCGGCCGTCGTACCATCTACCGCAACGGCCTAGCGATGCTCGCCGTCCTCCAGTTCGTCATCGGCATCCTCGACTGCGTTCCAGACTACGAAAAACGCCCCAACGTCATCTGGGCCCAGGCATCGATGATGGTAGTCTGGAACTTTGCGTATAGCCTGTCCGTTGGGCCTGTGTGTTTCGTCATCCTGTGCGAATGCTCAGCGACAAAAGTCCGGTCGAAGACCATTGCGTTGGCCACTGCTGTGCAAGCGATGCTTGGTATCGTCATGACGGTTGCGATTCCGTACATGATTAACCCCGATGCAGCGAACTGGCGGGGGAAACTGGGATTTTTCTTCGGGGTATGTATTGGCTCAAATTGCGGGATTAGAGACTGATACTGAAATATCCTCTTTCCAGGGTCTTGCTACGATATGTTTCATCTGGACATTTTTCAGAGTCCCAGAGACAAAGGGCAGGACGTATGAAGAGCTTGACATCATGTTTGAGAGAGGTGTGCCTACCAGGAAGTTCAGAGGCTACAAGTTTGATTAGGTGGCGGATTATCCTATAAATCCTGGCGTTGGGTTAATGATAAGGTAATGCTATTAGTGCTAATGATGCGTCTATTGTTAAATCAAAGTTGCCGAACAAAAGAAAAGAGCCTTGGGTGTAAAGATAGCGAGAGACATTAGATGCTTCTGCCAATGCCTACTCACTCAGATCAGGCGCGTATAGGCTGACAGAAACTGATAGCAGTGAGGTGTAAAGATACGAGTGACGGTTTGCATGGGGTATAAATCAAGGAACTAAAAAGTAAGAGAAGTGAGGTAGACACGGGGAACAGATGGGCAGACAATGTTAGTCCTCCTTTTAATTCCCGTTAGCCTTAGCCCCCGCAAACTTCTGGGGGTTGACTGGATGCTGCTTCTCCGGTGGTGGCATTTGAACCATCCAGTTTGGTGGTGCAATGCCAGTCTGTTCATGAATGGTAGAGAAGAGCGGAGGCATCGACTGCATGAGGTTGCGGAGTGGTGCGGTTGCATCTGCGGCGCTGGAATTTCCGTCTGCATTTCCGGTGTTCCAGACGGAGATCTTGGGCTGAAGACCCTGTATAGCTTGGCCATTTGCTTTGGCGAGCTTCTCGTAGGTACCGCTTTGGATCATCATGTACTGGAGAAGACCTTGTGGCCCTCCAAGAACATCGGCCATGGCTCCGTAGCCCTTTGCCATTTCTGCCATGGCCTCGGCTTCTTTCTGTTTAGCGAAGAACGCAGCTTCGGCTTCTTTGGTTTGGCGATAGACTATCGGTCGGTTAGTATAAGAGTGTACACATGGGCTGGAGAAAGGGTATGGATATGCATACAGGTTGCATCTGCTTCCATCTTGCTACGGTACAAGCTGGCATCTGCTTCCTTAGTGCGGCTGAAGTAGGTGGCTTCAGCGGTCTGTTCTGCAGCCTCTCTGGCGGCTTTGCTCTTGGTGACATCGAGTGCTCGAAGTCTCTCGAGCTCGGTCTCGGCACGCTTGGTCTCGACGTGTTTCTGCAGCTCGGAATCCTTTGCTTCGGCATGTCGCTTTGCCTCGATCCTTGCAAGCTCGATTCCCATGTTGAGCTCAGTCTGGCGGTTGGTGAGCTGGGCATCGGCCTGGAGCTTATCACTTCGACGCTTGGTCTCGAGGACTGCCGTCTCAGCGTCGATTCTAGATATCTCTTGCTTTGTCTTTCCTCGTTTCTCGGCTTCTCCGATTTCTCCTCTCATGCGAGCTTCGGCGACCTCGACCTTGGACTGGTTGAGGGCACCTTCATGGGCCTTACGGCTAAGATATGTGAAATATTCGCTTCCGGGAGCATCCTGGAGCTCCTTGACGTTGGCGTTGTAACTATTGCATGTGAGTCTGCGACCTTCTTTTAATATAAACGGACGGTAGCTTACATTCTGAGACCGAACTGGTCTAGTTCCTTTTGAACGTTGTCGATAACATGTTGCTTGAAGAGCTGGCGTTCCTTGAAGATCTCTTCCATTGTCATGCCCGAGACGATGACTCGAGTCTCGCCCTCAATGATGCCCTTGACGATATCCTGAACATAGTTTCCAGACGTATGGGAGGAGCTGCCCTGGCGGCCAGGTTTTCCAGAGAGCAGAAGGGCGTATTTCTTGAGGGAGGCGAGGTTGTTGTCTGGGCCGATGGTGAAGACTGCAGGAAGAGAAAACTGGAGTTTCTCGATGGTCATAGCCTGCAAGTTAAGGGAAAAGTCGAAGGGCGAGATGGAAATACGAGTACACTATGAGTAGCTGTTAGTAATGAAACTCCTGGATGCCTCTGTAGACCACGGTGCTTTACCTTCTGCCATGGTAGGAGAAAGGCCGTCTTCTTGATGAGGACATCTTGGATGCCAGCACCGGTGATGACCAGGTACTCATTTGGCTCGGAGACGTTATACCTATGTGATGTTAGACGGTATTTAAGCAACTCTCGGCGGAGACTTACCACATGGTGAGCGGAGGTTCGTAGAATAAGATGTGGATTTGTATTGAGTGTAGCTATTATAGCTGTTGAGGTTGGTAGAGCGTATGAGCTTCTGGGTGTTTCGCGCTTCGGATGTAAATGTCTCACAGCCGGATATTATGAGTGTGAGTATGGGTATGAGAGAGTATGGTCGTGGTGGTGATGAAGATGAAGATGAAGATGTGGGAGAGAAGAAAGCTGGAGCCCACGAAGGGGTTTATATAACCAGCTGGCCAGGCGGCGCTTGAAGAGGAGGCGATACAGTCAGAGAGCCGCCGCACATCGTATTGGGGCAAAGAAGGGACGCAAGCTATCGCCCAAGCTCTAAAACCCCCAGTCTTGCTCCCATATCCAGCGGAAAAACGGCTACACGGCGCAAACTGCATTGCCATGCAGGGATTACGGTTGAGTTCTCCAGCGGAACCGTCCGCCATCCCATACTCTCCCTTGGAAACACATCTCTGGCCCAGGGATACGAGCAGCCCGGGGCGCAATAAACGAGCAAAAGCCGCCTTGTCTGCTCTGCCGGCATGGACCATCTCCCTGTTACTCCATAGACCGTTACCAGCAACACCCACGCGCCTTTTTGCTGCGGCGCTTTCAAACGAACGAACCTCCGCTGACGCTGGTGCGGAGATCAGAGCCGCATGTTGATCCAGAACTGGCCATGGATCATCTCGCTAGCCGACACGAGCGAACAGCCTCATTGGCGGAGCGGAGCGGGTGAGCAAGGGGAGAAATGGAGCATGGCGCAAGGCTTGGAGCTGCCGGGCACTCGTTCGCTCCTCCTGTCGCCTGTGCTGTTTGGGGCAGTGCATGCCATACTATATGTCATATGCTGCTGGGTAGGGGGTTTCGATAGTTTGGTTGCTGGTTGGCGGTTCGTCCCGGCGAATGTGGGAGCAAGTCTGGCTCTTGGGACTCGGAATCGCGCAAGCGATGATGCATATCCCATGTCAGCCTGCCGGTAAATCTGGTGCCATCCAGCCGAAGCCTCCGCTGTTGCATGGCTGGCGAATATATCTACCGGTCTTCCGTACCTTGGGAGGCCAACACCGTACATAACGCACATCCGTCGAGATACCTGTCTGGCCTGCGGAGGCCCCCCTTCCCCCCCAAAATAAAAATAAAAATAAAAAATAAAAAATAAATAAAAAACAAACCAGGCTATAGCTATAGCCCTTATTTATCCCGTTTCGTCATCTTTGCGACTTCATAATAATGGACGAAAAGGTTCCCTCGTACGAAGAGTCCGAGGCCTCCTTTGGGCAGGACAGGAAGCAGCCTCTGCATGCCAGCCCGCCTCCATCTCTGCTCCCACAGCACCTTGCAGAAACAAGGACACAACGCATCCAGTCCATTCTCACTGCATACGTCGACCCTCTCCTCTTCTCCCAGGGCAGCGACGGCCTATACAAGACCACCTTCGTCCTCGTCCCTTCTTCCGTCGCCAGTCTCCAGGACGCCGCCGGCAATGCAGCCGCCGCCACCCCACAGGAGCCCCAGGTCATGGGCTTCCCTTCCGACGAGGTGGTCAAGCTCGTCCGTCTCCAGGGCCAGGGCCACACCATGGAGTTTTGGCGACAGCCCGCCGTCATCGCTGAGCTGGACTCCGCCTTGCGTGCCCGGCTCGCAGCGTCCGGCCACCGAATCTACGAGCAGCCCACTGACGCCGCCGCCGTCTCTGAACATGAGCCGGAGCAGCACAGTCAACAGCAGCAGCAGCCGGCACCCGCACCAAAAGGAAAGCTGAGACGCTCCTTTTGGCGACTGGCTGGGGGTTCGGATGACACGATCAACGACCAGAAGCTGGGCTGGCGTGCCGAGGAGCCGGCCGACGAAGCCAGGAAGATTCCCACGGGCCTGGTCAAGGTGACGATCGCCTGGAAAGAGGTTGCTCTGCGCATTTCCAACGAGATGGGCCTTTACGATACCCAGCGAGGGCCGGCGCTCTGTCTCACTGTCGAAGTTGGCTCGTAGTTAAGCCTGTTGCTGCTCTGCCGACTCGTCTGTATCTTAGTTGATGCTAGCTGCTCTCCATAAAGATAGCCATGACGTTTTCTTCATCTCTTCTCATGCTCCTCTCACCCTCCATCGCCATCCTCGTCCTTCGCCCTCGTCCATCGCCGTGTATCAGCCCGAATGAGAATATCCTGAACGGGCGTCCTTTATATCACGTCTCCTATCATGATGACATCAGCAGGACCCACGTGATCTTATCTATAAGAATACATCCCACCCGCTTGTGCTTTTTCGACGCTGAAACAACATCCACAGCTCACGAAGCAACAAAGACAGCAACGTCAGTCTCGCTGCGGCCGCCTGCTCGATAGCATACTGTCCAAGATACCCCACGGGCCTCTCTTTCGCAGTGCTGTATAATGGCGCCCTCGACACCGCTCTCCATTGCAACTGGCGCTGTCCAGAGGCTGGTCAAGGAAGAAGCATCCTACCAGCGCGAGAAGAAGGACCAGGAACAGCGTCTCGAGAAGCTATCAGAGGAGACCTCCGACGACGAGAACCGCGAGTACATGCTCAATCAAGAGGTTGGATCACCCCTTCCTGTCTACTCTTCTAGTGTAGGTGTGTTTACGGCGCTAACAGCTTTCAGCGCAAAGCTCTAGAGGAGACTGAGAAGCTTCTTCCCCAGCTCAAAATGAAGATAAACGAGGCGGTTGCAAAGTTGGAGCGTTTGCTTGTGAGTTTTGCATTCTACATCTGCTAGCTGCTGTCTATCTCGTGAATCATAACTAATCCCTACGTCGCTTCGTCGGGTATTAGGCTGAAGAAGGTCAAAAGGGCGCGGAGAGCGACGTCGCTCAGATAACTGCTGCAAAGGAAGCGATCTCTCATGCCAAGACCGCCGTTAGGGAGATTTCGTAGGTCGTGGAGTTTTGACCATTAACCCGAGGAAACCGGTGAACGGGGGCAAGCGTAATGGCTGGTGATAATTGTACATGTATATGTTCTGGCTTGTAAGGAATTCATTGGTCATTCCGTCTTGTAATTGTGCCCGTGTTTGTGAAAACGAGTTCATGAATAAGTATTCAGGGTTTATTGTAAGTAATGGGTCAAGTCTTAAGCCCTGGTGTGTTCTGCGGCTGGCGTTCACGATTTGCAAGGTGAAGTAATTGAAGGCAAACACTCATGTCGACTAAGTTGTATCCATTTTCTCTGTAGACCGGGAATCATGTATCTCTTCTCCTTCTTCAAAATCATCCTCAATAGCCTGCGAGGTCGTCCCCTCTTGAGCCTCCCCTTCGTCCCCAGAAATCTCTCCCTCATCTACCATATTCTCGTCTCCGTCGTCTTTGGAAACCTGTTTTTCTTCTGGAGTAGAAGTTTCTGATGCAGTAATGGTCTGCCTAAGGGGAGTGCCACCACGCGTTGCAGGACCAGACTTCTCGGCCTGAAGCTTTGCAACCATAGGATTCGTTTCTTCCCCTCCAGCACCAGTACCGGTTCCGGTCTGTTGCGAAGGAGTCACGCTATTCTCTGGGTCTGGCCGGGGCGTGCTGACCGCACTCCTCTTCCCCTTGGAACCAGCATCCCCTTCATCTCCGTCGTCGTCCTCTTCCATCCCTTCTCGCCTCTCCACTTCCTCCTTTTCGTCTCTGATCAATCGCCTAAGATGCATCCCTTCGTCAACAATACGACCAAACTGTTCTCTTCGCTCGGCCCATGTCTGCGCGTATTCTGAGCTTTCCTTCTCTAGTTTCGCAATCTCAGCATGCAGCTTTTCTAGGTTCGCCTGCTGATCATCTCGTGGTCGAAGCAATCGGTTAGAAGTGATCTTGTCCGCTAACTCGTCGTACGTTTTTCGTAGAGCAAGCGTATTCTGCGCTTCTTCAAGTTGCTGCCGTAGCTCAGTGGTGTTATCTCGAACCTCTTGCGCGGTCGCCATAATCTCTAGCTTCTCCGCCGCATATCGCTCCCGCTCCTTCTCGTTACTTGCCAGGAGAAGCTGGATTCGGACAAGGCTGCTTTCAAATGCGGTAAAATCCAAGGTTATATCCTCTCGAAGCTGTCTCCATTCCTCCAGCATTTTCTGCTTCTCTGCTTCATGTTCCTGGATTGCATCGGCGTTTCCAGGCGTCGCCTCGGGGGGCGGAGTTGCAAGAAATGAAGCCGGCGAGGATATTAGAGAGTTTGGGGCAAGCAGGCGCTTTGTTATCCGCTTGAACGGCTTCTCTTCAACGTTTAATAGGCGGGATTTGTGAAGCCCATCTGTCACAGTTGGTCAGCTTTGCACATGCCTTCGTCGCCCCTAGCATTCCAGCTAAGCGGTCTCTGGACTCACCTTCATCCGCCTGATCTAAGAGCGAATAATTCTCCATCTCGTAGACTTCCCTGACAGTGTAGAAAAGTAAAACCACGACCCTTCGTCTGCTTGCTCCAGGCGATAGACTTGGTTGAAGCTTGAAAAGGCTCAAAAGCCGCCGAAGGCTTCGCGCTACCCAAA
Source organism: Trichophyton rubrum CBS 118892 (assembly GCF_000151425.1). NCBI lineage: Eukaryota > Fungi > Ascomycota > Eurotiomycetes > Onygenales > Arthrodermataceae > Trichophyton > Trichophyton rubrum. The sequence continues at coordinate 896,234 of NW_003456426.1, read as the reverse complement.
CGGGACTAGTGCGTCTCCAGCAGTGGTCACTCTAAAGCGACTTCAACACTTCAACCTCAGCAATTCTATGGAGTAGAGTGACTACGGAGTATCAAACAAGTATCAAACAGCACCTTCGCACAAGGACTGGCACGAGTTGGAAAGCCGACCAGCCACATTGCCCGGAAGGGAAAGTTACATGAACTAAAAATGCAGATTCGTGGCGTACTTTGTATAGGGTTACTTCCATTCCAGCGGGGGATAACTCTGGCCGCCAACTGGTGGCGTTGCGACGAACGATAACTAATCTGAGAGAAAGAGAGAATTGCCACATTGCCGCCCCGCGAAAACCACCTGGATATACCCTTGGATCTTGTTATACTGCTCTATAGCTATCTCTTAGCCACCGGGGAGACGATGCGATTCTCTAGGAGTCACGCACTCCAGGCTAAGCCGATGACCAGTTTATTAATTAACTTCCCACCGGTCTATGCTGAATCTTCCCAGTCTCTAGTTAATCAACAAGGCGAAAGGAGGCTGGGCCGTTATGAGAAGACCGGAAATTGGTTGAATTTGACCATGGATGGGCAAAAGCTTAGTTCCTCTCACAGCCGTCATATAAAGTAAACAATGTTTTATATGCTATGTTTCATATCTTCAACTTCTAGGCATAGGCTCATAAAAGGGAATACACGACCGACTTTCCTTTCCGCTATGCACTAGAAAATAAAAGAACACTGACCGCCGTTGAACTTGGTGCAAGGGAACAAAGTGGAAAAACGTCATAGGGCGAACGATGTTCACAATGTCCAAGTTCCATGGTTGACACACTATAAACTCACCCATGGATGCATACATACCATAATAGGGATTGGACCATGGGGTAACGTCACCACCGGTCTCACTTTCCCATGCCACCCTGATGATGTTTCCACCATCTTCTTTTTTGATACCCCGCAGTCGAATTGTGGGAAAACTTCCCTCTTATACCCAGCTAGGCTACCTACGCGCTTTTTTTGCTCACCATCCTCTCATCTCGTCTCCATATCAAGAGCTTCAGACTTCCCCATCCCTTTCATTATATCTATACCCAAATAGCCCGGTCAATCCACGGTAAACGTGTTCAAATGGCTGAGCCAAAAGACATTGAACCTGAGCAAACACCCAGCTCTCCTGTGTGCGAAATTGTCTCGACCCCTAGCGAGAATGAGCCAACAGAGGAGGAGCTTGCGACTTTGAGAAAGGTGGCCGGTAAATTGCCATGGTCGGCATTCCTCGTTGCTATTGTCGAGCTGTGCGAGCGATTCGCGTACTATGGTCTAAATGGGCCGTTCCAGGTAAGTTCTTAGGGCATAAGCATTATGAACTATCGCACTAACTGTTGTATTCAGAATTATATGCAGCATAAGTACAAGGAGCCCAGTGGGGTTCCTGGAGCGATTGGTGAGCTACTTTGATGGTTAACTAGATTCTTCGTCTTTGTACTTACGCTCTGAATAGGGCTTGGCCAATCCACAGCAACGGGACTTAGCAGCTTTTTCCAGGTATGGATGGCCCGGTTGATTTCTCAGAACTCCTCTAATCTTCTCCATGTCTGTAGTTTTGGTGCTATGTCACTCCCATCATTGGTGCTATCATTGCAGATCAGTACATGGGAAAGTACAACACCATTGTAATCTTTGCCTTGATCTATATCTCCGGCCTCATTGTTCTGTTCTGCACAGCACTTCCTGTTGCCATTGAGAATGGAGCGTCCCTTGGTGGTTTGGTAGCAGCAATGATTATCGTTGGGCTTGGCACAGGCGGAATCAAGTCCAATATATCCCCTTTGATTGCCGAGCAAGTGACTGCGACAAAACCTGAAATAAAGACCCTAAAGTCCGGTGAAAGGGTTATCGTTGATCCTGCACGCACTGTGGAGCGTGTCTGTAAGTGATATCAGCCCCTTGCCGCATTTCAATGGACTAGGCTAATTGAATCCACAGATATGATTTTCTATATGTGTATTAACACTGGATCACTGGCTGCAATCGCAACCACGGAACTAGAACTACACATTGGATTCTGGGCTGCCTACTTGCTTCCTCTTTGCATGTTTATTGCTGGGTTCGTCGTACTGATTGTGGGTCGAAAACTCTATGTTGTCCGGCCACCAAAAGGCTCAATCTATCTTCGTGCCTTCAAGGTCATGTATATTGGCATGAAAAATGGAGGAAACCTAGATGCTGCTAAAAGCTCCTCCCAGCGGCACAACGGTGGACGTGTATTTCCCTGGGATGATCAGTTCGTGGATGAAATGAAACGAGCCTTGGTAGCTTGTCGAGTTTTCATGTAAGTGGTTTACATTCTAACCTACATCTTCCCATTACTGACTTTAGTTATATAGCTATTTTCCTATCTACTGGGTTTGTTACCAGCAGATGGTGAATAACTTTGTGTCTCAAGCCGCAACTATGCAACTTCATGGGATTCCCAACGATATTATGCAGAACATTAACCCTCTAGCAATCATCATATTCATTCCAATCTGTGATAGGATCGTTTATCCTCTGCTGCGTAAGAGAGGTAAGTCGTACTTACTTCCCCTTAAAATATATAACATCCACTAATATAACCATAGGTATTAAGTTCAAGCCCATTACACGCATAACCACGGGTTTCCTATTCGCCTCCATTGCAATGGCTTATGCCGCTATTGTGCAGCATCTCATCTATAGTAGCCCCCCATGCTACAACACTCCTATGAAATGCGATGCGAGCAAGGACGGAAAGTTGCCAAATCAAGTCCATGTTGCCATCCAATCTCCTGCATATCTTATGATCGGTCTCTCTGAAATATTCGCTAGCATTACTGGCTTAGAATACGCCTATACGAAGGCGCCTCCTTCCATGAAATCATTCGTCATGGCCATGTTCTTGCTCACCTCTGCATTTGGTGCTGCCCTTGGTATGGCCATATCCCCTGTCGCTAAGGATCCTAAACTTGTGGTAAGTTTGATCTTCTCTCCATGGTAACCAGTAGGTCATCTCTAACCTCGAATTAGTGGATGTATACTGGATTGTCTATCGCATCGGCGGTGGCCGGCATTATTTTCTGGATCCTCTTCAGTCGCTACAATGCTAAGGAGGAAGATATGAATGCTCTGGCAGAAAAGGAGTTACGTGAAGATAGACCAGTTGCTGCAAAACAAAATTCCATCATTTGAATAGTGTTTGTCTGTTCATCAGATGAATAGTTTGGAGTAACCACTAATCTGCTTGAGCCTCTCTCAATGAAACACTCAGAGAGTGGGTGTGATGTCCTGGGTAATCCCTACAGTTTATTATTGGCCACGAAGAAGGCCCATGGCGGAATATTAATCACACGCTGCCTCTATGGGCATCTAACAATACTAGTAATGGATAATGTATATTTTATGCTTATGATCGATGCACATGTAAACCCAAGAAGTAGCCGTTCGGCTAAGGAGTCATGCTACTTCGCTTCCCAGACTTATCCAACGAAAACACAGCAGCTAACCGGGACTCCTCGGGAATTACCCCTTTTCAAGTTAACCAGAAGTGCGTAAACATGAAGGGCGTGAGCAATGTCATCGATCTTGACAACCCTGGGGGTTCCCCCAGCGACAATAATGTACATATGCACCACCACAAACCAAATTCTCGTATTGATTGTATCATCCCATAGCCAATCGGTAGGACCATGCTTAAATGCAAGACCATGGGCGCAGTCGGAAGATATAGGGATCCCAGAAGCGTATATCTCGTCCCAGTCATACTTGAAATCCGAGCCGAGGTGGTTTCTTTTCTCAGCTCCCAATTCTTAACACACAGAATATTCTTTAGCTCACTTAACTAGCTGCCTCGGGCTTCGGCTGTTGGGGCGGGAGGTGGATGCATCAACGAGAACTAGCATATGTCTTGAGTGCATATTTGTTGTTGTTTAACAGCTGACAGGGCGTTATATTACACCATACAACACTATCACAGCCACGTTTTGGACGTGTGGAAAGCAGAATGAGGATAGATGTATGACAGCATCGCTTGGTAGACACAGACATGCCATGCCCCCTTGGTGGGACGCCTCCCAAGACGGGCGGCGAATGTGCTAAGAGTCGGCGAATTTATGACATGGCGGGGACATCCCAGGGGCGGCCGAGGGGCATGCATGGATACTCTACACAGTCT
>NW_003456426.1:863562-891257 GCF_000151425.1 Trichophyton rubrum CBS 118892 | reverse complement strand
CAGAGGCACTGGGAAATGAAGGACAGAAAGAGAAAGGAAAGGGAGTCAGTACTAGAGCTTGGAGCCTTGGTCCTCACCACGAGGCGATATGTCTCCGTTCGAGGTGCCATTCATACGGCCGATGGAGGAGAGGAGAATACCAACTTCGCGTTCGAGCGAGTTAACCTCGGAATGCGGGTTATACATCTTGGATTTGATCCAAGAGTCCAGATCAGAGTCGGTGAAGGTTCGGATCGCCGTTTCGCGGTCCACTTTGGCCTCCTGGGCGGCACGAATGACTCCTCTGGCAACGGCAACGCTGACTTCACGGATTCTTGTGATTTCAGGGTATAACAGGCCTCGGTCAAGCTCCTCGGTTGTCAGGGATGTTGAAAGGGCGTCTGCCGCGGCGTAGATCATGCTATCGGTGACTTCGACGGCCTTGGAGAGGATGGTTCCGAGTCCGATACCGGGGAAGACATACATGTTGTTGCCTTGGCCAGGGTAGTAGGTCGATGTCTCACCAGCGCTATTCTTGAAGGAGAATGAAGGGAATGGAGAGCCTGAAGCAAACAGGGCACGGCCGTCGGTGTGAGTGATGGCAGACTTGAAGTCACATTCTGAGTTAGCGGAGGGGTTCGAGAGAGGGAAGATGATGGGCTGCTTGTTATTATCGGCCATCTTCTTGAGGATCTCGGGGGTGAAGACGCCTCCAAGGGTGGAGAGACCCATCAGCATGGTGGGCTTGACATGGTCTACAACTTCTTCCAAGGTCTTGAACTGCTGGCCGTTGTTATCATGGCGGGCAAAGTAGACTTTGTGAGCTGCGAGTCTGTCGCCTCGGTCCGCAGTGACAAGACCCTTAGTGTCAACAAGGTAGAAGCAAGCTTTGGCCTCATCCTCTGTCATTCCCTCCTTGACAAAGAAATCGACGATCTGCTTAGCAACACCTACTCCTGCGCTTCCGGCGCCGAGGAACACAGCACGGTGGTCCTTTGGTGGAACGCCAGATCGCTTGACGGCATTTATCACACCGCCCAAAATGACGGCTCCAGTTCCCTGGATATCATCGTTGAAACAAGTGTAGTTGTGTCGGTATTTTTCGAGGGCCGGGAAAGGATTCTTGAAGTCTTCAAATTGTATAACAATACTATCGCATTGTCAGCCAGGTAACGATATTTCAGCCCGATCATAATAATTGCTTACCCTGGCCATCTTTCGGTCAATGCAGCCATAAGCTCATCCATGAACTCAAGCTCCTGCTCCTGAGTAACCTTGCCACGGCGGCTACCCATGTACAGGGGATCTTCTCTTAGAGCCTTATTGCTGGTTCCCAAGTCAAGGGTGAGGGGGAGAGTAGCTTCAGGCCTGATGCCAGCACAGGCAGTATAGAGGGCAAGCTTGCCAATTGGGATGCCCATTCCGTTGATTCCGAGATCGCCCAATCCCAATATTCTCGAGCCATCAGTGATGACGGTAATGTCAACATTTGGCTGGGGCCAGTTCTGGATAACTGCAGCAATGTTTCCGCGGTCTTCATAGCTAAGGTACATTCCTACACCGAAAGTTAATACGGCACAGCTCGTAGAAGGCGTAGGATCACACCACAAAGCTCACCTTCGGGCTGCTGATATATCTCGGACCATTTCTGGCAAGCCTCACCAACAACGGGTGTGTAGATCAGGGGAGTAAGCTCCTACACAACTGTCAGTCTTCCGTCCACCAATCACTTGTCTAACGGCCCGGGATCACGCATATACCTGTAGATGGTCCATGACCAGGCGGTAGAACAGATGCACACTGTTCTTGCGGATTGTGCTGAGGTAGAGGAACTTCTCGATGGGGGTAGACTTGAGAGCTAGCTGGGCAAGACCTGTAGCGGCAGTCAGCTTCTGCACCGTTCTGTGAAGCTTCATGCGCACTTACATCTTGTCTTCTGCACCTCGTAGCTCTCTGCACGCGGCGGCGTGAGTCCGTATGTCCGCAGATACTTGCGGATGTAGCCTGGGTTCGCAGTGTCGAAGTAGCCGTCACTATAAGAAGAAGAAGCCCATCCAAGAGAAGGCAGAGGGCGGCCTGTCAGCAAACCGAAAACGGCAAGGCGGTGAGGCTATACTGCTGGCCCAAAAGGGAAAATCTCGACGTCGACGGAACAACATCGTCAACACAAGCACTTACACTGGAGAGCCAGTCGAGCCGGCGGGCGACTGGGCAGGAGACGAGGAGTGCATGGCGTTATACTGGGGGCAGTACAGGCTGGGACCGATCATGCTGGGTCTGGAGCGCAATGGCAGTGAGGCAAGGGGGGCAGCAGAATGAGAGGTGAGTGTGCGAGTGCGAGCAGCAGCAGCAGCAAAAGAAGAAGAAGAAGAAGCAACAGAAGCAAGCCTGTGATGCGTCGGGAGAGGTGGACGAGAAAGCATCTCCCTCCCGAGGAACGAGGAAGAGGCCGTCGATATATAGTTAATGGTAACCAATCTTCTTCCAGGGGCCCACGTCAGTACGGTTTCTCGCTATGCTCTCCTTTGCTTTGCTTTTGAAACCAGGATTGGAGCCGGATTCTGGGGAAGGGAAGGGGACAGCGAGCAAGGGCAGGGAGAAGAGGAGAGCAAGCAGAAGTTAGCCTGCCCGTCACGACAAGGAAACTCAGTGTGAAGCTTGCGATGCCTTGCGGAGGTAACTCCTTCGGGATCGGGCGATGTCGGGACAGTCTGACTGCAACGCCGCTGGCGCGCTCGAGCTGGACTGGACGAGATGCGTTTCACCAAAGCCCAAGGGGAGCAACTCTTCCCGAGAATTTGAAATGCGACAGGGCGGCCACTGGCTGGCTAAAACTTCGTTCCCGGCGCTGAACGCGCATATCAGAGACTTTTTATTTGGGGTGTCTGACAGTGTCTGAAGTATACTCACACATAGTTACGTTCCTGCGTCATGGTAGAGTGACTGACTACCACCAGATCGAAGCAAAGCTCCTGCGCACGATCACCAGGGAAAGACGTTGTTCAACCGTCCATTGCCCGATCGTGCAATGACGAACTTGTGTCTTGGCCTACAATTGCTTCTTTTCTGGCTGCTGTTGTTGTACTTTTTTATTTTCTTTTCTTTTTTGCTTCCGCTTATGAAGGTGCTTTGATCATCGTACCCAGCTCTGGAGGACCCGGAGTCTAAGGGTTGGGTTTTTGATACAACTATTCAAATGGTGTTCGAAATTAATTTACAGCCCTCCGTCCTCAAGTCCCCTTTTTGGGCATTCAATACTCCGTACTCACCACAAGAGGATCCTGAGTTCCTTCGACGTCCCATCCTGACAAGGGAAGCTCCCGATCCGCTGCAAGCTTGACAAGGGTAGTTTCTGACAGGGTATGGATATGCTTCCTCTCCACCCTAGACGAACAGGGAAGATCCCTGCCAACCATGGTTTGAAGACAACGTTTGGTTTTGGGACTGCCCAACAAAATTTCCAGGGCCCAGAACCCAAAGTATGGACAAACAACCCAATCAAACCGATGGATATATAATTTCACAAGCCACATTTTAGCAACCGTTGGGCTCTCTTCTTTCGCAGTTCACCAGCCGTCGAATGGGGTTCAAGGTAATAATACATTACTCGACGACATCGTGAAGAGAAGTTTCTTGAAGGTGAGAGGCAGTGCGCCTCCCCGGGTTCCGTGGTTACCACCCGTAATATTATTGTCGCGATGATTATGCCTCGTTCGGCAGACAGTACGAGGACCTTTGGTCGATAGTTAATCACCATTATCCAGGCCTGGGTCTATAACAGACTAGGGCGATCGAATGCTGCTCCCATTTCCGAATATTACTAATAATGGCGCAATAATCTGTTGCAGGCTCATTTGTGGCGTTGTAAGGGTCACTGCTCCGTCTCGAGCGGCTGGAGCAAGGCAGAGGCAGATATTCACGGCACCATGGTTCGTATCCATTTCATGTCTAATAATAATTTTACACAGAGACAAACAGCCACCATGCTCCTCTCTCTTTGATGAATCACAAATCAGACTAAAAAGGCAGCGCTTCTTCACGCAGCAGCAGCAGCTCAACTAGTTATCGACTACCACCGCCCCAACGAGATCTTTCAACAGTACGGAGTACTCCGTAGTATTTTGACCACCGAACTAGTTAGTTACTTGATGAACGGTGCATTCTAGCTGGGGAGTTTCGCTCGCTCACCATAGGTTATCCCGTTTTGGAATGCGCCGAAATGAATCGCCGTTCCGATACGATAGGCCACAGTCGGCTCCTTGTTCCATCGCAAACCACCCCTTGAGGATCCTGATACAGTCGGGCCAAACCCATATCCATACCCATGCTGCTGCAGGCACCGTTTCGCCCTTCCATTGCCTTCCAGAACATCCACTAGTGCCGAATATTAGCTAGCTAAGCCGCTCATGGCCAATCCAATCCAGTCTGCTGTACATCATTCCCAACCACAGCTACCAGAAAAACAGCACGGTCTTTCGTATTGTACTCGGCGCTAATATGAAAGTGGCTTAGTTAACGCCGAGCAGCTTTGACAATTGGGCGAGAAGGCTGCGGATCAAGTTACCGTGGCAAGACGAGCTGATGATGATGGACGTGTTTGATGTTACCTTTCCGGGTTCACAGAGTAATATCAAGAAGTATGCAACGGGTTTAAGGATTTACGGAGTACGAAAATTGAGTAGGATTTCGCATTACATTCGCGACCATGGCTGCCCCTTTTCATGCATGTTATCACCACTACCCTCCCTTCGTCCCGTCCCGCACGACCTCTTACCAGATTTGTTGACTAGCCTGTAAGCGAACCCGAGTGATCGACTGGTTAGTTCCCACGACGGCCAAAAGGAGCAGAGGCATATGTCTGATAGCTAGGTTGATTACATGAATCCGGAACTGCAGGAAGATGAAGTGATACGTCAAACAATCAGTTGTATTCCTCTCCAGCGGCGTTTTCATGCATCGCGATCTACGGTGTACTGTGTCCCTGTCTTCAGCTCTAATAACAAACGCAGATAATCCTACCCTCAAGGGTGTGAACACAGCCGGCTGTAAGCTTTCAAAAGAGAGAACAACAGAATTGGCCAAATCTAAACGACAGCTGATCCTCTACCGCAAAAATCGATATGCAAGAGGGACGGTTGGGGTCAACCAGCCCCCGGAATGCGCAAGCTGACCTGCCCGCTCCCCTCCAATCGACAGACTCAGCTTCTACTCCAGCCTAACACCACTCACACTATATTTGAAACCCATGTGTGATATACGTGTTCTCGCCAAAGTTACCAATGCTCATCGCCCTTTGCTTAGACGGTCATGAAGTAGTATCTCATGGCTGAATCATATTCCATCAAAACTTCCGCCTCCATATCCTCAATCCTTACAATTCTCTGTTGCGAGACAAACAGCTCATAGGCGTCCACCATAATTGATGGGGCAACTGCTGCACAGATGTACTTAGAACCGCAGCCGTCGCCATTTTCCTTGGCAGCAACCCTGGTCTGATCAAATGCGCCTTCGGGAGCAAGCAACATAAGAAAATGGATCGGGTCGTTTGGTGACTGGGGAGTAACGCGCACAAACATCCCAGGCTTGAGGCGTTCTTTGAACGGGATGGTCGGTTTCTTCGGCTCGCTAGTCGCGGCGCTTTTAGTCTTCAGGGAACGGGAGTCAACGTGGAGCTGCCATATTTTATCGAAAAAGGCTCTGGCCTGCTCGGGCCGTACTCCATCCGCCTTTAGGCATCGGGAGACAAATTCGCTCTTAGGCAGCTTGCATATCTGTATCCCAGATTCAGTAGGCGCAACATGCGATGGATCTACAGGAGGTGAACCGGACTATGTTATAGCTGTCAGTTAGCATGTTGCCTCAGTTCGGGGTGGGAGGCAAAGAAAATGGGACCGAGAGAAAACAAAGGGCATGCTTAGATGGGGCCAACAACAGACATTGTTCACAATCCACTCTCGCAGCTGCTTGTTAGTCCAGGTACGTGGGACCGCTGGATCATAGACAACTGGCTTCAATTTAGGCACCTGAACCCTGAGCATTTCTGCATATCGAAGAGAGCTCTTCCCCTGATTTACGTCTATAGCGCTGGGGCTAACGCATGCAACGACGGCAGTCTTGCAGGAACGATGGCTATTGACGTCAAACACATGTTTCAGCACCTTGGTGAGCGTGGTGTTACGGAACGGTATATGCACATGTTTTGAGCTAGTGCCGCCTGAAGCCGTATTCTCGTTGATGTTCCAGGTAGCCCGGCCTCGAATACAGTCCTTGAGCATAGAAAGAGAGGAATTGATATCTTTTGTTTCTTTCATGCGCTCTGGAGTGTGGTCCTTGGAATCCGCCGCTGCCTCACTGCCTGCTAGGTCGACCAAAAAGAGCAGACCATCAGGGCAGTCGGGATGATCCTTGTTTTCGATCCTGATTCGGCAGATGGCGTGTGAGCGCGAAGAGGCATCGTTTTTAAGCGTCGGGGCACTAGCCCGGAAGATCATGCTTGTCTTGATCAGGTTGAGGAAATCCTCTATCGTCGAGGGAGTGCGTTCGACGATACCAACCAACTGGGTCTCTCCAAATGAATCTTCCATGACGCTGATCTGATGCTTGTCATTGAGGAGATCTGAATGCAGTCAATAAATGAAAACGGGTGCGCGAAGGGGGAAGGGAATGCATTCCCTACCAAATGCAGCTTTTCCTGCCAGCTCAAACACAGACATGTGAACACTGCGTCGGCCAGAGATCTTCCCGCCTAACAAATCCGATGCGATGAAGGTTTCCATTTCATTTACGGTAAAGGTCTTGCCTGATCCAGTCTGACCGTATGCAAAGAATGTTCCAACGCCGCCGCTCCACGCCCATGGCACCAGGGGAGCTACAAAATCGTCGTACATCGACCTTGTTGTGCTCTCTGGCCCATATGCGCGGTCGACAAGGAAGCTAGACGACTGTAACAGGTCTTGGTAATATGAACGTGGAGAAGCACGCATGGAGTATGTACTGTTTGAATAGTATATGGCAGTTGTTCATGTACATACATTCAAAGCAGGTTGTCCGTTGACCTTGAGTCGAAGCTCATGCACATCGACCTTGCCATTTCCATCACAGCGAACAAACAAGCCTGGAGTATGACCGGCTTCCTGCTCGTGGGGAAGAATTGGGCGTATCCTCGCGGAGATGGTCGTGTCAGAAGAGATCTCGCTCTCGTTTCCATTCTTCGTTTGTCCAGCAACGGGGTTTGGCTTGAACTCCCTGACTTTCTCAACAAAGAAAGCCTTGTGTTCGGCGAGAGAAGTCGGAAGTGCCATACCTCCAATTACCTGCAACACTTTGCTGTCGGTTCTGGGTATTTAGCATCTCACGACTCAGCAAAGCAACCCACCAGGCAACCACTTCAACTTCTCTTGGCCTTTTTAGTTTTTTGATGACTTCTCTTTTGGTCTAGAACAGCCAAGAGGTCGACTCCCGGCTTGGCGCCCGCCTGCCCCAAGCTTGCAGCTTATTACGTAGTTTTGGGGACCCAAGGTTGGACGAGCAACAGTGCAAACTGGGAAGAGAACAGGGTGTGACGTGCTGGTGCTCATCTGCACACCCTACATAGGGAGCTGACCTGTCCAGCTGTTGTCCTGCTTTTATCTTAAAAGGAAGCCGAGCTGGCCGTGCATGAAGCGAGGGTAAATAGCTGACCTCCGCTGCCGTCTAACTATAAGAGTTCCCTCCACAACCTGCCCAACCTGGGGAAGAAGCCACAATGCTGTCGTGCTGCAGACCTCGAAAAGATGCTACTGGTGAACGAGAGCCTCTGCTTGCAGCCTCAGAGTCGGAAACTGAGCTGCAGCGGAAGGTAAAGCAGAAATTTCGTCAATATGAGATGTTCCGAGCGTTGTCCGCTGGTTACATGCCCACAACAGAGCAAGCAGCAGCTCTTCTGCGGCTTGTCCTCGTTTCCGATGTGTTGAACCCAGATAACCCCATGCTGAGTCCGAGGGGCGGAAGGATCGCAAAGGATTGTCGAGCGTGGACCCGAATATTCATTGCTCTGTTGCGAGAGAAAAACAGTGGCGACCAGCTACAGGAAATCATAAGCCAGTTCATCCACTCGGACGTTTCTATAAGCACAGCCCAGGTTGCTTCCGCAGCATCAAAATCCAAGGCCAGGGCAGATACTATTGCTGGTATTTTTGAACTCTTATCCTCCGTAGATATTAAGTCTCATATTGCTGCAATGCCTGTGGCGGACAAGCTAATGACCTGAATATCATAGCATATGAAAGCGTACGCACCGTTGGTAAACTTCTTATGACCAACTCAGACTTTCGTCGTCTGATAGGAGACATTACCACTATCGGCCGCAGTATCTTTTCTGACACCACGACAACACTCTCAGACGCAATAAACAGGGTCGCAGAGGAGGTGGAGCCATCAGAACCACAAAAGAACAGTGTCAGGACGACAAATGGCGACAATAAACAGGCTCCCACCCCCGATGAGCTAATGCAAGATGGGGAGCAAGTTAAGGAGACTGCGAAGGAAGGGCTGGAGGATACCGGGCGTGCAGCCAAAAAGAGTGCTGAAACCAACGTGTCCACCGAAGTGCAAGATTCACTTTTCTACCAGATGAAAAAGACAGTGGAAGACCTACGTTTAAGGTCTGATTACGATAAATCCGTGTCAACCATATCAGGACTTGTCCAGCGGTATGCTGGAATATACATGCAGACTGTAGGGTCCACAGTTGAGGGTGTTTCGGACGCTCTAGACATCGACCCAGAATTTCATGACGCCATGAAGAACTTATGGGAGCTTGCAACATCCTTCGGCAGTCAAATTGAATGGCAATCCCTTGAAAGTAAATTCCAGCAGCTGATGCAAGGTACTAAAAGAAGCACTGGAGTTAACGACACACTTGACCACATTGGACAATCCATTTACAGCCTCTTCACCGACCCCAGTTTCTGGGACTCTGGAGATGACACCGTGAAGACCCTGAAGGAGAAAGTAAAGGAGACTGAAGGCGACTTACCGCAGCAGGAATTCAAGGACTTTATCTATCAACTCAAGAAAACACTGATATCTGTCACACAGGATGCCGCTGTTGCGAAACTCATCACAGCCACAAAGAAAATTGCACTGGGTATATGTGAAGCATATCGTAATGAAGGTATTCGTCTTATGGCAGACGCTCTCAACATCTTCCTTCCTCTATTAATTCGAGCTATCCAGTATATACCCATACCAAGATTGGAAGTCTCGGTCCCTCAGATGGATCTTCTGCTTGAAAACGTTGTGATTGAACCTGGACACACTGTTCACAATTCCTCGTTCCTTCCATATCAAGTCCTAGTCACCACAATAAATAACATGGAGCTTCGCAAAACCCATTCGAAGGAGGCGGTTTCAGGCATGAAAAACGTCGTTAACGTCACCCTGAATGGCCTTTGCTTTTCTGCAAATGATTTCGGCTACTGGATAAAAGCGCATAGGCCTCCTTTCCCATCCATATTTGATGAAGGAATCGCCAGTTTCTGTCTTGATCAACGCGGAATAGACGTCTCTTGTGAATTTGAGGTTGGCAGAGAGCGGTTGGAACAGATTCTGTCTCTCCGTGCAGTGAGAGTTCATATCCATAAATTGGACTACTCTATTGCCAAGAGCCGCTGGTCATGTATCTTGTGGGCTCTTAAACCTTTCCTCAAACACATGATCAGACGCAGCCTGGAGAAAATGATAGCCGAGAAGATAGTTGGCTATGCTAGGGCAGCAAATCGAGAACTGCTCTTTGTGAGAGAGCGCCTACGCGCCGCGCGCATAGCTGATCCTGACGACTTCCTAACTTTTATCAGAGCGATTATGGCTAGGCTGAGTGGGAAGGCGGACCCAAATATATTCACTAGACTCGGGTTTGACGCTCAGCGAGGGGGCATCTTCGACGGCGTTTATGCCCCAGGTAGTCTTGCCAAAGCCTGGCATGAGGAACAGCAGAGAGCGGACGAACTTATTAAAAGAAGCAGCCAAGACAGCCCTAACCAAAAGCCGACTTGGAGAAATAGTATATTCGATGTCCCAGCCAGGGGTCACTAATCCAGCCACTGTTTTGATCCTATGCAGCCTTCGCATTTCCCTACATTGTGAGTAGTACTTATTTCGGGCGAGATAACACTCTTCAACCTCACCGCAAAACGATCAAGCTATGCAACTCCAGTATGTCAAATGGAAATTAGCTCCTATCGACTGTCTCTTCGTCTTCAGCTGTCCTCTGTTCGCTTCTTTCACCAAAAACATAATCTACATTAGGTAGTACGGAGTAGATCTATCCATTCAAGATGATTATTTAGGTGATTATATCATCATCGGCAAAAGGTTTATCCTTTCGGAGCTTGCGGCGGTCCTTCCAAACTTTAAATTTACTACCTAATCGATAATAAGGGAAGTTGATAATCTGGCATCAACGCGAGCATCGAGTCGGCCATCGATCATCTTTGTCTGCTTCCCTCCCGAGGACAGCCAGCTAGTTTTTGAGCTGCTGAAGAGGAGTGCAAAGCCCTGGCAACTTGACCTGCCATTGGTAGATTTCGCCAGCCCTTATCTTTTTTCCCCAGCGTGCTGCACCCTATATTTCGTTTCTACCCACCGGAACAGCTACTATTGAATCCTTATAACACAGGCAGAATACGTGCTAAGCGCTTGAAGCGCATTCGGCTTTGCCATATTGCAATACTGTTTATTTTCACGTCCTCCGGTTTCTGGGGATTGACCCCAGTCGGTCACCATGCTCGTCTTTCCGCTTCTCCTACTCTCAACTCTCTTCATCCTAATACCTCTGACACTATGCGCTGAGGACTACTACAAGATACTGGACATCGATCGGTCAGCTTCAGAGCGCGACATCAAAAGGGCATACAGAACACTAAGCAAAAAGTTCCATCCTGATAAGAATCCGTGAGTAGAATGCACCGGCGCAAGACAGCGCAGATACCTGTTAGCAAGCTGTAATGGCTCAAATTTATTATAAGCGAACCACCTTAGCTAAGAATTTTGTGTAGTGGTGACGACTCGGCACGTAAAAAATTCGTCGATATTGCTGAAGCATATGATGTCCTATCCACGGCTTCGACAAGGAAAATATATGACCAGTACGGTCACGAGGGCCTACAACAACACAAACAAGGCGGAAGTGGTGGTAGACATGACCCTTTCGACCTATTCTCCCGGTTCTTTGGGGGTGGAGGGCATTTCGGTCATCAGGGCGGCCACAGACGTGGTCCTGATATGGAGCTCCGCCTCGACTTACCACTACAAGACTTTTACAACGGCAGAGAGATAGATTTCAAGATTCAGAAGCAACAGATTTGTGATGCTTGCGAGGGCTCTGGCTCTATTGATGGAAAAGTGGATGTCTGCAGCCAATGTCAGGGCCATGGCGCTGTAATTCAAAAGCACATGATCGCTCCCGGCATCTTTCAGCAAGTTCAAATGGCCTGTGACAAGTGTGGATGGAAAGGGAAGTCAATTCGGCATCCGTGTAAAGTGTGTGGTGGCAACCGAGTTGTCAGGGCCGAAGTTCCTATATCGGGCACTGTTGAAAGGGGCATGGGCCAGGGATCGAAACTGGTGTTCGAGAATGAAGCCGATGAAAGCCCCGATTGGGTTGCGGGTAATTTGGTTGTCACATTGAGAGAAAAAGAGCCCATCCTGGGTGAACATGAGGCTCAGCGTACCGATGGAACATTCTTCCGGCGCAAGGGCAAGGACCTTTTCTGGAGAGAAGTCCTCAGCATTAGAGAAGCTTGGATGGGAGAGTGGACTCGAAACCTAACACATTTGGATGGGCACATTGTACAGATAGGTCGCAAACGAGGCGAAGTTGTCCAGCCCTTTACTGTGGAGAGGATACCAGAGCAGGGAATGCCGATATATCACGAGGGCCATATCCACGAACAATCTCCACATGATGAGTTCGGCTCGCTTTACATTGAGTACATTGTTGTTCTTCCCGACCAAATGGAGAGCGGCATGGAAAAAGATTTTTTTGCCTTGTTCGAAAAATGGAGAAAAAAGAATGGTGTCGACCTCCAGGAAGATTCGGGCCGGCCAGTCCCTCCAGAGGTTGAACAGCACGACGAACTATAATATATATACATACAAGCATTCCACAATTATATCCTATCCCGCCGGCCATTTGCAACTCCTTTTTCAAATGCTCTTCTTCATATTGTATTTATTTGAACGCCCACTTGGACTTTCCCCTTCCCTTGCGATTGCAGCTGCTTTAGAACTTAGAAGATGAATAGGATAGACAAGGTATTTTCTCTCCAGGACCTGCATTTGGCTATTTCAATCTTCATTCTTCACTGTCCGGCAAACAAAGAAATCACTCACCAGTCACTGGAGGCCTATGAAGGCGCTTTACTACCTACAGAACTTGCTCTCTTAACGAGGTAACGGGTCTGTTACCCCTATCAACAAACCCGGCGCCTCAACTTATGGTTTACGTGTCTTGGTTATAAAAACATTTCCATCAGTATATCTTTACATGATAATATGAAGAAAATGCGAAGATATTTCCTCCTTACGCTCTTACTCCTATACCTAACTGTGGGAGCCACATGTTCTACCTCGTCGGACCGCAGCGATTTTCCCCAAAGAGTAGCGGATGTGGATTTTGCTGATTCTGTGGCCGCCTACTTACGACGCAATCTTGATGGTGAGTACGTATCAAAGATATTTTCAATCCAGTTACATATACCCTAAGAGAAATAACTCTGGATAGGGGCGTATTTATCTCCCTGGGGCTAACAGTTACTCCCTCTAGGTAACCCGCTTCAAAATCTAATCCCGAAGAACTTCCTCTACTCCATATCTATGGATGGCCAGCCGGTCTTTGGACCGCAAGGCCAAAGACGTCGAGCTAAGAGATTTTCGCCGAGTATTAAGCAAAGCCCTATTAAAAATATCATCAGCATGGAGAGCATTATCCTGCTACTACATGTTATTGGGGCAGCAGAAAGCGCAGAGCAGGTCACCAAGCTATGCGAGACGGTGAATTTCAAACGGATTACAGACAACGGGCTAGATGGTGCGATGCTTGAATCGATGATATGCAAACGAAACGACCTTGAATTTTACATTCCGGCAAACTCGGACGCAGTAAAAGAGCTGCTGTCAACGTGGTATATGGGGTTATGGATGCAAATACTTTATGTTGCATTTGCAGGGCATTACCCAGACCTGTGCAAGATATTCGAAACGAAGAAGATGTCTATCATAAATATGAACGGGACGTTTTTGGAACAAATACTGTGCTCTTTGTAGGTACGGTTTGACCTACACAATGAAGGGCCAAAAAGAGTTTCTCCTTTTATATGAATGGATACCTGGTAAGTCCTTTTTTTTTTTTTTGTAAGAACTGACAACAGCTATTTTTTTTTTTTTTTTTATGATATTTTTTTGTATATTCATTTGTTAAGTTGGACTCGATTGTTATGTTTGATTTTAACTATGTCTCAATATTGCTGTCTTTTACCCTAAGATAATACCAAGTTGCCAAACCACCCACTGTACCCCTATTGATTGCCCTTGCGTCATTGAATATCAGGCTGCTCTACCTGGATCTATATTTCCAGAGCCGTCCCATTTTACATTTCTTACTTTCAGTTGGTAGTTTCGGCCTCCGCTCCACTGCTGATACCTCCTATACCCAACATATGAAAGGACAATCAAGATCACACCCACAAGAACCCCAGTAGCAATCCCCGCAACTGCACCTCGTCGAAGCCCTATTCTTAAACTTCCAGCTAGATCAGCCTTTATTGTTGGTTGAGTGCTAGGCACTTCACTTGCGGTAGAGCTGGGGAGTATAAGGTCGCCCGATGTGTTGCTAAAGCAGGGGACTCGAGGGTGAAAACTCCTGGAAGAAATATATCTAATATCGGCACATGAATACAAAGTCTTTGTGTTGGCAGCGTGGTCAAAGTGAGCTTGATATTTTATCTGCAAAGTGGCATCTGTTTCATTCATGGTATCCTTTGGGGGGTCCGGGACGGGATAACATCCACCTCCAAGGGCGAGACGTTTGATTCGGTTCGGTTCTATAAGGACAACGAAATCATCATTGGACATGGGATCTAATATACTCGCTAATTAGCAGTGCTCGGTTCTCTGCTTAGTTCGGACTTCTTTACTTTCTTTGTATGATATGCTCACTTGGATGTTTGCGGCATCCTCTTCAATTACAAGTGCTAGAACTCCATGTGCTAGTTAAATCTTCATTAATATGCTCCATCTCCTCTACACGAGCCGCATAGGGTATGTTATGCACTCACATAAAGGAAAATACGTTCGATTTATCACGCCCACGGCTGAGTCACAGGGAGCGGCGTTGTGTTTGGCCCCATTCTGCTCTCGGCTATTGGGCCATATGAATCTTACAGGGTCCATCGTGCCTAGTTCGGTTTTGACATATCTACAATAACCGACCCTGCAGACTATTTCCCGAGTACTTTAAGGCGAGGGCTCTACACGTGATATATATACGTATATCTTTATTATCGTCGTCAGCAATCATACGATCTAGGTGTAACATCATTTGTTTGCCAGCCAAAGATGATGTGTCAAAAGGCTATATGAGGGCTGAAACTAGCTTTAATGGCCTTATACCTTACACAAGGGAGGGGGTGCTGCCGAAATATCTGGACATATTATATGCACGCATAAGAGCGAATCATCACTTCGTCGAATTCTTCCAGGACAGTTGCAGTATTTCCATGATAATTAACATCATAGGCGCTGGGAGAATTGTGAGATACTACAAACAGCTTAAATTCTGATACAGCTTTAATTGTTATTGATTAAGGTAGTGATAATCTGCTATCCTTGAAAGAAACCGCCCTGGTGACTTACCTCTCCGTTCGAAACTTTGTTGAACCGCCTAGTTTTCGTTGGTCAGATATCTCTGCCCGGCACATTCAAGCCAAGTTCCGGCGGTAACACCAAGTCGTAACTATTATGCTAACTTGTTATAACAACTTCCCAAAACTTATATTTCATTAATGATCAAGTGATAAAGGATCATGGCTGTATCTTATAGCTGAAGAAAAGAAACCCCTCTATTTTCTTATATAACCCGTATGCAAAAAGCCGTTGTCTTGAAAGTTGATTCTGATCTGATAACTTAATATTGCAATTTCCAGGCCTTCTATTGGTCAGCTAAGCTTTCATAACCCCACTCTGATACTTATCTGATCTTATCTATCAATAAGCTCCAAGGGTCGCTGAATGAATTTACCTTGATTTACAGCGTGCATTAAAATTACCAGCGGTACGAATTGCTCGCATATATAGTATTCTTTTACTCATGTAGGGCCTAAGCCCACAATAGTCTCTTATCTTTTAA
This sequence comes from Trichophyton rubrum CBS 118892, assembly GCF_000151425.1. Classification (NCBI taxonomy): domain Eukaryota; kingdom Fungi; phylum Ascomycota; class Eurotiomycetes; order Onygenales; family Arthrodermataceae; genus Trichophyton; species Trichophyton rubrum. Next base: position 875,893 of record NW_003456426.1, on the reverse strand, counting down.
GAGCAAAGTCATTTCGGAGAGCAACCCTTGAACGCTGATAACAACCGGTATACAACGAATAATAAATGGGATGGCTTGGATATACCGGGTAGATGCTTGGGCTGCATGCTGTGTATGTTGGTTATCACCTATGAAATGCAGTGAGATGATCAACTCTTGACAAATCTATTAACGGGACAACTACAGATATAATTCGTATTCTTCACGAGATTGTTCATAAGCTTAAGAAGCCAGTTCTAACAGCGATAGTAGAAGTTTGATTTTATTCGTGGAGTAAATCATGCTTAAGAATCTTCTCTAAACGTTGGTAGGCGCATCCTATAAGGGCAAGGCAGTCGCAAAGGCAAACAGATAAATCTGGGTCGCAAGCAACAGCGAAGACCCGCAGGACGGGGGCCTACGTATCCCAAAGACACTAGATATTATTTTGCCTTCTAGACACCTTGCGGTGTAGCACCACAGTATTTGCGGCATCGCATTTAGGGTATACTTAGTTGACTTCCAATGTTATTTTGAGTAGGGACTTTCATAAATGATGCGAGAATGCTCCCTAAAGTTGCGGTGTAGGGAATGGCTATCACCACACGATAAAAGCAGGTATGCCTAGTATATAGGATGACAAGTGCGGAAGGTGTCGCGTATTAGAAATACGAGCGGAATTGTGCATTCTCAAGTGTGTTAATATTAAATAATAAATACATGTGAAAAGAAAGTATTAAACAGATATATCCAACGAGATACCGAGTCCATACTAGAAGGAAGGTGGGAGAGAAAAGAATAAAAAAGAGAAAGAAAAGTAATTGCGTCAATGCAAAAGGGCGCTTCCGCTAAAAAACTTCCAGCCAGTGCTGCCGATAAAACGCCAGTCAAAGAGGTCCAGATAAACAAAGAAAAAAAAAAGGCTATAAACTAAAACGAAGGCCATCTGAAGTATGTCCGCATTCCTGAACTTATGCACTGCGAAAGTTATGCACTGCGAAAGGGTGGCGACTGGGTCAAGGTGAAAAAATGAGCGAGCGGCATAGCTTAGGCACACACAAGCTAAGTGTAGAGTAGAGGACAGAAGCTAGCAGTGCACGACTCTGCTTCTCCGTCTGGCTTTTAATCGATGTTCGGTATCCATGAGTTTGTTCTGCACCCATAACCGGGATTCCTGATCCGTCTTAATGTCGCTGCAGTTGAGCAGGTCGATCAGTGCGAGTTTGACCTGGAGGTCGACGTCATTTGACCTGTCGCCATTGTCGTCGGAGAGGTTAAGAGTTGGGTCAAGGATGTCGGCAAAGCAGCGGGATGAAGGTGGAGTGGATTGGTATCGAATTGGGGATGGATGGCGCAGTATTCTGGCAGGCGGAGGGCATGGAGAAGACGGAGACTGTGAGGATAGCTGTGGCGAAGAGGTTTGATGATGTTGGATGTGAGTATCGCGCAATTTTGAGCGACGGGCGGCGAGAGACATCGCACAGCTACGGGGAGTCGTTGGTGATTCGAGAGTAGGTTCGTCAATAGCGAGAGTGTTTATCGATATCGGAATTGACTCCATCTTGGTGGTTTAAGTGTTGTATGTCGGTGGTGTGATTTTTATTTGACTGTGGCGGACCCTTCTAGGGGGCTGTATGCGAGCGAAGCCAAACTGCCACTTCAGGAGAGGAAAAGGAGTGACCAGCAAAACATTAGATTCTCTTGGTTTGATGGGAACTTTTATGAAGGGCGTCCCCGTGTTTATACGCAGGAGTAGGTGCGTTGGGTTGAGAAGTGAGGGTAAAAGGGGTATTTATCCCGTCTCTAAGGCTTCCCCCCCTTGCGACCCTCAAATCAACGATCTCCTCTCCTCCCTGTTGCTCCTGGCCAGGCCATGTCATCACTCCACCACTAGCGACAAGTTGCTGCGCAACCTCGAGTCTGGCCGCTGTGGAACCATGATGTAATGGGCTTTAATTAATTATGGAGATATGAACCCCCTAGCAGCGGCCAATCATGCCTAGCAAGTTTCGCCGTTTAACTGAAGGATCGTTACTGACATAAGCCTGTTCCCTCCCATTGACGGTCCCCCAAGGGCAAGGCTATCGGGGGCAGCCTGTTGGGAGTTCCCGGGGGTTACGGAGAAGCCCACATAAAAGGGCAGGCCGCAAGCATGAAGGCACCGTGAGCTTGGGAAGCGGAAAGAGTGAAGATAAAAAAAAAAAGGTAATATAGAAAACTTGCTGGCGGGAGGGGGAAAAAAACTCAGTGGAAAATCTTGAAAGCCTGAGTCACGGCCACTATGGGGTCATCGAGGAAGGTTATCGCAGTACTTGGCCCAGGCCGGGCGGAGGTCGTTGATCGGCCTCTGCCGGTGGTGAGGGACAGGTTTATGCTGGTAAAACCTGTTGCGATTGCGTTGAATCCGACAGACTGGAAGCATATTGACGCGGGTGTGGTGGGAGCCGTCGTGGGCTGCGACTATTCTGGCATCGTGGAAGCCATAGGCAAGGGAGTCAGGAAGAAGTTCAAGAAGGGCGATCGGGTTTACGGTGTCGTCCATGGCTGCAACAGACAAGAACCAGACGACGGGGCGTTTGGCAACTACATCCTTGTCAAAGCAGACGTTCAGTCGCATATTCCAGACAACCTATCCTTCGAGGAGGCCGCCACGCTCGGGGTGGGCATCATAACCGTGTGTCAAGGGTTATATCTTGGTCTTGGATTAGATCTGCCCACCTCCCCCAGCTTCAAGAGGACGCCGGTGCTGATATACGGCGGCAGCACGGCGACTGGCTCGTTGGGCATCCAATTTGCAAAACTGTACGTTTTTTCAAAAAAGAATACACAGAAAACGAGTAGCGTTTGAATATACCCACGGAACTTGAAATGTCCAACCAGAGTCCGAAAAAGCCAATTGCGATTTTATTCTGGAAAAGGAATTATTTTGCAAGCAAACCAACCGCTTTGCTGACGATCTGGAGTTGAACTCATAGGTCCGGCTTTGCCCCAATCGCAGTCTGTTCCCCGCGGAATTTCGAGTTCGTTAAAAGACTAGGCGCCGTGGCGGCTTTCGACTATCACGACTTGGACTGTGGCCTCAAGATCCGTGAATTTACCGGAAATAAATTAAAACTGGCCTGGGACACCATATCGCTCCCTGCCAGCGCACGCATATGCGCTCATGCCATTTCCACCGGTCCCGGCGGTCGATACTTTGCGCTGCTGCCGGAGCCCTGTCCTCGAGATGACGTCGAGTCGAGCTACACCATGGCCTACTATATGTTTGGCGAGAAAGTCCAAATGTCTGAGGATGGGCCGGTGATACCCCCGGATCACTCCGGGTTTCGATACGCGAAGGAGTTTGTCTCCATGGCAAACCAGCTGCTTGCTGACGGCAAGATCAAGGTCCATCCTCAGCAAGTGTGCGGCGGTGGCCTTGCAGGAGCACTCGAGGGCCTGGAGATGATGAGAGACGGCAAGGTGACTGGCAGCAAGCTGGTATACCGGGTGGCGGAGACTCCTGGCCTAGAACCCCCCGACTCGACATGAAGGGGGGAGGAAGAACTCCTAATGCATGTCTCTGTTCCGTTTTTAGAATTTTATATGACGAAACGGCTCGTGTTGTCTCTGCCAAGTTGGCCCCCTTGTAGGTACTTCTGGTGGTTTGTCCTTGAAGTATCATTTTTTGTATCTCGAGCGAATGAGGTTGGAGAAGTCGCAGTCGCTGAACTTTGCATAAACGGCGGATGCTGATTGGTGATTGCTTAGTCATCTTACTTAGTCATGGCATTATTTATGCTTAAATTCACGTGATGCATAATATTGTTTAAGCTCAATTTTATGCATGGATAAAAGATCACATGATTATAATTACATAATATTGTCGATGGCTTAGTCATCTCTTATCGCTGACAATCGAAAATTTGAAAGTCGCAAGCAAGAAAAGAAGAAAAGTAACGCTGAAGCTGACGAATATTGAACAGCTCGATAGAAGACAGGCAAGATGGTCCGGAAACTCAAATATCACGAGCAGAAGTATGCAATTTCCAGTGGTTTCCTTTCCCCTGCAGCCTTCGCTAACTTTTCTCTCTGCGCAGGCTCCTTAAAAAGGTCGACCTCTACACATACAAATCCGACAACAACCACCGCGAGGCCACTATCCGGCGCCGCTACCATCTCCAAGATCCTCTAGACTACAAGAAATACAATGCCATTTGCGGCTCCCTACGGCAGTTAGCTCATAAACTTGCAGCACTTGACCCGGACTCGGACCCAGTGCGCAAACAGCTCGAGTCTCAGATGCTAGAGAAGCTTTGGTCGATGGGAATATTGAAGCAGAACCGTGAGCAAGGTGCAGGACTAAGTAAAGTCGAGCGAGAAGTTACTGTTAGTACCTTTGCGAGGAGGCGGTTGGGTGTAGTTATGGCGAGGAATGGGATGGTGGAGAGTGTTCCGTCTGTATGTGTTCATGCGTTGCATACATGACTTGCGACTCGGTTTGCTAATGGTACGTGATAGGCTGTTAAGTTTATTGAGCAGGGCCATGTGCGCGTTGGGACAGAGGTCGTTACTGATCCTGCTTTCCTGGTGACGAGAAACATGGAAGATTTCGTAACGTGGGTTGACTCTAGTAAGATTAAGAGGAATATCCTGCGGTACCAGGAGAAGTTGGATGACTTTGATTTGCTATGATTGTCGGAATTGTGTCGTTATATAGATATACCCTTGCTGCTGTTTTTTTTTTGTTATGACGGAATATAAAAGTACGAGATTAGAGGAGCACTGGAGCAATATAGAAACAGCTTATATGTGTGATCAGCTTCTGTAATGGCATTGAATTATCTATGCTATGTATGCAGAACAAATGAAACGGGGTATCTCTAACCCTCGATTGCCGGTGGGAAATAGTGGGAAATATGCTTTTGACCGCAAGACGTCTGGTATCATATGCTTATATGGTATGGTAGGAATAACGCAGGGAAACAAGGAACTGGGGGTGAAGAAATCAGAGCAAGTATAATTGGCGCAAAATTATCAATTGCAGGAATAGTGACGAATGGGAATGGGAATATCCTGTAGATTGTCGTATGCATGGATGGTGTTTTGTTGTTTGTTGTTCTGTGAGATCAATTAAATCAATTGTGTAATGTGAATGTGGTATAGTTAGAATCAGAATGCATGGGAATATGAGGGTTTAATGAACGGTCGTAATGCGTAATGCATGAAAGTGGTATGAAAGCTAGACCAACGACGAATTACGCCTGTTGATAAAAGGCCGCCATTGTTTAGTGGGAATAGGAGTAGACTTCTCCTTGACAGGCTGAGCAGTCTCGTTCTCTAACTTGAGTCGAGTCAGTGCTGAGACGAGTCCATTTCTCAACACACCTAGTCCTTGACGTGGCGGCTGATCGGCACATTTATCGGTATCATCTTCCTCTGGAATATCCATGCGGAACCGCCTCACGCTGCCATCGTCCTTTGCATGACCGGCCTTGCATTCTTCAAAAAAGGGGGCTCGAGCGTCTTTACTCTGGCACCACTGGGGAGCAAACTTCCTCCAGGCACCACGAATACCACGACTGGCACGGTCGATCTTTTCATATTCCCTCCGTCTGGTTGAGGGAGACGTCCAGTCGATTACAGTCTTAGGCAGGGGCGGTGGTGAAGAGACGTTGTTTGTTTGGTCATGGATGGGGTTCCACGTAGACTGATGGATGAGTGGAGATGGGATGCCATCCGACTGAAATGGAGAAGTAGGTGTGTTTTCAGTTCGTAGCAGCGGAGACGCAGAAGCCGAATGTTGAGGCTGCTGTGAAGAAGAATATCTCGTTGGTGCGGTAGAGACATGTGAATGGGAGTGGCGTGCTGAGGAGTTAGGGTCTGTAGGAGACGAAGAGAGCTCTTTGTATGGCCCCATCTGGCTGAAAAGAAGACAACTTTCACGGTGCAGGGCAACGAGGTCTCGCTCGTTACGCTGAGGGCTGCTGCCCATATCTGACCGAGAGTGTGTATAGTTGGTATAAGTCCCTGGCCCTGCCCCCGATCTGCCGCGTAGATGCTGCATGCTGCGCCTTGGTCTGGTCGACGAAGTAGACCTGGAAGACGAAGATGCCTGTCCTCTCGACGTCCTTCGACGCTCTAGAGAAAAGGAAGATGCTCTAGATCCCGCATCACTTGGCTTGCGCGCTGATGCCGCGGTAGGGGTAGCCGTGGTGGCAGACGGCCTGATCAAGCTCTGCACCTCCGGGACGTCCTCGTCGTCTGCACTGGACATGGAAAAGGCTGATACTGGGCTCCCGGTGGCCGCGTACGTCCTGCTGGGCAACGCCAGGTCTGTCACTTGGAAGGGCGGAAAGTACGATGTTTCATCTCCGACAGAGGCATCAAAGGGGCGCTCATCCTCGAAGAGAAAGGACGTTATATAGTCCTCTTTCGAGCTTGTGTTCAGCTTCTTCTGAGTCTTGGGTATGTAGATAAAGGGAGAAGAGACAGCATTATCTTCACTGATGCCGCCATCACTTGCTTGGGTCTGGCATGTGAGGCCGGCCATGATGGCTGGTGCCGGTTGGTGATGCTTAGTCGGACGTTGTAGCTGTCTTGTCTTTCTACCAGAGTCAGCAGACAACGTCCTCAACCTCAACCTCAACCTCAAACCTCCGCCTCAATTGTGAATGAGCCAACTTACACTCTTTGTCTAAAGAAGATGGAAGATCCCTCTTTAACGGCCTATATATCGGGAGATGACATGTGAAAGAGAAGAAAGAAGACAAAAAGGGCAGCTTGGTGATTGGACGCGCATGTGCAGGCAATCAGGAGACAGGCAGTTGATCACTTGAAGCTCAACCTCGAAGCCTTGCTGACAGCCTTATAGGTCGAGACAACGGTGATGATAGGGATGGGGATGATGGAGCTGGGTAGAGCCACCGCCTGCAGTGAAGAGTTCGAGTGCATATATATATCAAGTGCATGAATATATATAGAACGAGGACTGCAGCATCAAGCGCCGGGGAGCACTCGAAACAAGAACGGAGGAGCCGATATCCAGGCGCCTACTGAGACAGAGAAGCTCACCAGTCATGTCTTCACACCTTCATCTCTGCGGGATGACTCCTGTCACAGCTGGCGCGCAAGACTTCCATCAGGGACAGACGGACGGACAGGGAATCCTCGGCCGTTATAACTAGTCAGTCGAACTGGTGCAGCAGCAGAAGCAGGACGCCAAAAAAATGGACAAACCCCATCCTCGGAGCGGGGCAAAGAGACTAGAGGTCCTCTTCTTCGATCGATCTTCTTCATCTGCTTCTGTTTCTGCTTCTTTAACGTCCACCTGATTGGGCGCCATCGCCTCTCCTTCTCACCGTAAGTGTGTGAGAGCCCTGTTTGACGGACGGGAGCATGTTGCCCGCGCAGGGGCACACGGGAAGGGCGAACCCGGAGCAGAAGCAAGCAGAAGCAAAGAAAAAAAAGAGAGTCTAGGAAGAGAGAACATGCGGTTACAAGGAGGGAAAAAGGAACGAAACCCGCATGACCCTTGCCCATGCATCATGCATCATTCATGCACCTCCGGAGGGAGAAACTAGTATGGCGAATCGTGGCTCAGCGTGGCGGCGCGTCGAGCTCTGGCTTGCTGGCCGGTTATTGGGTCTTGCAGATGTTTATCAGGGTTAGCTCGAGTTAGTACCTCCCCGGCTGGCCTTGTCGGGCTCTGACTGGAGCAGACTCTGACTTGAGCTGCAATGCATACTGCGTGGCACTCAAGTTCGCACTTACAGTTGGGGTTGATCGGCCAGGGGAGACGAAGACGAGGGCAAAGTTGCGGTCGAACCGAACGAACCGGTTCGAAATATGGACATCTTCAGTTCATGCTAATGTCCGTTATGTGTACGGAGTATGTGCACTCCGTATACTGCACATGGTGTTGCGTCAACAATGAACCCGGAGAAATGGGATATCCGCACATAATACTATTATTATTGCCGATAGACGAGGCGAGATGCAGGCGGAGCAAGTTAGATCGACTCGCTTTGTGACTTTGTCGGTCACACGTCCGAAGTCGCTGGCAAATGTCGGACAGAGAAGCAGGTCACTTGCATACTTAACCAGGAGCTACATAGTAGCGGTGACTTTGATGCATGGATAAGGAGACACTGACGCTGGACAGGCAATTGTGCATTTACATACGTGGGGAAATTACTTTGACAGGTAATTCAAGATTTCCAGTCAACCTCTTGCTGGTGTTGGATGGAAGAAAGAAGATTCATTGCATGCATGTCATGAGATACAGTACGTTAAACATTCACACTGAGTAAGTAAACTCTGAGTTCTCCATGTCCGTGAGGTCAAGCCATCTATCGTGAGGTCAGTCGGTCGAACAGCATGAACGGGGAGGGGAAGACGAGACATACTCCTGGTTTTCGACCTTGGTGTAGCCTGGCTCAGCTCTGAGCTTGGCCTTCTTTGCGTTCTGTCGGTTATACCACCACCAGATGAAGTACATATCGACCAGACAGGCAGAGAAACATGCCAGGATAGTTGCCTTGGCCGGCGTGTACTCGGGGGCATGCTCGGGGCGGAATGTTTGTGGCCCTGTATGGATACATTAGCACGAACAATGACTAGCAGACACGAGGTCTTCGACATACCGATGATGTTGCCTACACAGTATCCGATCAGGTACAGTGCAGCAACAGTGGTTTTCTTGGTGTATCCCGCTACATTCGAAGATATCAAGCCTAGGATACACACAAAGGGGGTCGGGCTAGCCAGGGTCAGGTAGTATCCTACCAGGCGGCCAACGGAGAGGCTCTCGGGCAAAGCTATCATGAGAGCAGTGCCGACGATTGCGACGAGGAGGCCGCCTGATGAGACGAGGATGCGTTGCTGGTAGTAGTCGCCGAGGAACCCGTTGAGGAGGAGGGCTACCACCTCGACGGCACCGGCGGGAGTACCGTAGAGCAGACTCTGCTCAGGTGTATACCCGAATCCAACGATCTTTACACGTTAGGCTACTTGATCCTACTTCGCGGGTAAGACAGGAGACACTCACCAGCTGGTTAAAGAAGTTGCTGATGCCACCTTTCGAGTCCGATTAGCATCTACTGTTTTACACGACCTTCATTGAACAGGCTTGGCTGGCTCACCATTAGGGATATCTGCTGCAACGGCGTAAAAAACAAACGCCCAGGTCATCGGGTCAGCCAATGCTTCTTTGAGCTGATACAGCTTAAAGTGCTTGTTGCCGATACCCTGCTGGTTGACCCTCACTCTCTCTACGGCCAGTATACGATCTTCCTTCTTCAGCCAGCGGGCATTAAGCTGGTTATCCGGAATCAGCCAGTAGAACCACACGCCCAGCGCGACGGTCAAGAGGCCCGTAAGAAGGAAGACGGTTTTCCATGGTGCAATGGCCGACCCAACCGTGCGAGACCCTACGGCAATGCCGTATGCGACCAACCCGCCGAAGATCTGAGCCCAGCCGTTGAAGGAGAACCAGATGTTGATGCGGGTTGCTTGTTCGTGTTTGGTGTACCACTGCAGCAGCTGTCAGCCCTGTACTCTACTCGCATATATCTGTTATCGAGTTGGTTAGGTACCTGGGAGGTTATGAGGGCAAAGCCGGGGGTGACAGCAGCCTCGAAGACACCGAGAAGGAACCGAATTGCAACGGCACCGGGGAAGTTATGCACAACAGCGAAGAGGGTGAGGATGAGGCCCCATGCGACGATACAGAAGGCAGAGTACTTGGCCAGGGGCAGTCGTTGCAGCAGGACAGAGGTAGGATATTCCCACGCCAGGTATCCTACGGCAGTCAGCTCTCACCCTATCAACACGTCATACATAACGGATATAATCTGGCTAGATGAACATACCGAAGTAGAACATGCTGCCGAGCCATTGGTAATTGTCCTTGACGAGATGGATATCCTTCTTCAACCCCATCACGCTGGCGTAGGATAGTGTCGTCTCTACGTGATACATCCATCATCCATCATCCATCAGCACCAGCAGCAAGACATGTGCCAACCACTCGGGGACAGTGACTTACTGTCAAGATAATTCAGCCCGTAAACAACACACATCATGGGCATAAGATGCCAGTCGATAATCTTAAGCAGCCGCTTGTTATCCTCGGCCGTCAATTCGATCGGACCCCCTTCTGCAAACGCCTTCATCGCCTCATCCGCATCATGGCTGACGACCTTCTGGCTCTTCTCATGACCCTTCTCAGCATCCTCGACTTCAACCCCGACTCGCTCCTCCCTGCTGGTCTGGCTCACGCTGACATGCTCCGTATGCTCTTCGGGTTTCTCGTCCATCTTGTCTCTCTGTACGAGTCTGTGTAGACAGAGCCCCGAGACAGACCTAGACGGCGCCGGCCGCTCTCTTTATGTATCTGGGACGCTGTCTCCTACTTCCCGGCACCCAGCAGGTTAAGCAGCCCGTTGAAATGGAGTTCTCCACCGACTTGTAGGAGGCAGACGGGCTAATTCCGGCCAGTCTCAGGCTGGTGGTCCGTAGACCAAACCACAAGATCAAGAGACGGCGAAGATAACTGCGTTAGTGACGGCCAACTAGACGTGGACACGACCTATCTCGCTACTCATCGTGTTTTCTACTCTTTGAGTCTTGAGGACAGATTGAATGGTGGGAATGCATGCTAGCTAATTACTTGTCTGTCCCACACGGAGAGACGTATGCTGAAAAATGCGATTTTGCGGAGAAAGCAGGGGGGTCCGCTCGCTTCGTCTTGTGCAACTGTTTGCTGGGATGCGATGACATGCTGGCTTACTTACCGGCCATGCCTCTTGTTCTCCGTCAAGGGTATCGTCAATCATATCGACTCATCCTCGGTAAACCCGATGATGGCGCGGGGAGGAGTCTTTTTTGACTCTTATCTCCCTGCTTTGTTCTTCCCGTGGGTGGTTGGGTTTAAAAGGGGGTGTTAATACGAGGGCTTCCCCGGATCTACCGTGTTAGCGTGCAACGAAACAAGAGGTCAGCATGGGGTTAGTTCCGCTGTTTACTTGTTTCTACGTTGCTTCGGTGATGTATTGACTAATACGAGGAAGCACTAACGGAGGAGGAATAATGTATTATTAAAATGTATATAGCAGGAAGAGCACTAGCTGCCTTCCTTTCCCTAAGGTAATATTTATTGTACTGTTATGTACTCAAAACGTCATCAGATACAATGTAGTCGTGACCGTCTCCGAGTTGGTAAAGGGTTTGTTTTTGTCCCCGCTGGATGCTTGGTCGAAAGGACTGAATGTAAGATGATGTTGGTTTTTTTTTCCTTTTTGGTCTTTGGAATGAACGAATAAGGAGACGATGCACGCAGAAAGCTCATGATGTTTGAAAAAGCAGCCCCATGAAGGTGAAAGTTGATGAAATATGTAAGGAAGCAGAATAAACGCCGTCACGCCGCGCCACGCCAGGGGAGAGCAAAGAGCCAATTCGGTGCCGGAAGGGAGGGATCTCATCTGTGTCGTGAAAGGGGGAGAGTTATCATGGAGAAGAGGGGTCTATCATTCTCTAGTGATCTATTGTCGTTGTCTTGTCGTTGGTTGTTCGTGTTAAAGATATGTACTCGTGTATGTGTTGGTAGTGAATTATGTACACCTGTGGGGGTCAAAGAAGGGAAAAGCGTCGTCTGGTAAGGTCGTTACAAGGACAGGTCGTTCCGAATCATGATATGATAGAGTCATTGGTCATGGAAGCATGAGGCGTCAAGCGTTGATGGAGGGACCCCCTTAATCTAGACCAGAGCCCAGGCGGCAATGGCACAGAAGGAGAGGAGCAGAGCATTGCTAACCGAGTGGATTGCACCAGTACTGCCGGGAGCCTGCATTGCCGGGTCCGTTGGAGATGCACCACCATTTGTAGGGTTGTTGCTGCCGCCGCCGTTGATTCCTGTAGGGACAGGAGAGCCTGGAGCGGAGCCAGGGAGAGAGCCGGTGCCGGTAGGAGCGCTTCCAGAACCAGTAGAGGTAGTAGTAGTCATGTCATGTCCGCCGTTACCAGAAGAAGCCGAAACCGAGGACGAGACAGATCGAGAAGACCGGGAGGTATAATCGGAGTGATGAGATGTTGATTCCTACAACTGGTTAGCCTGATGTGATCTCTTGCGAACAATAAAGGGGGTAAGAGAGTCTCACGACTTACAGCAGCCGAGGTCGGCGTTACGACTCCCCCAGTTCCAGTCTCGGTTACGATCCAGCTGCTGGGGAGCCCTACAAGGGAAGTCATCGTTGAGGAGGGTCCATTTGTCAGGGTATTGGAAGGAGGGGGTCCGGTGCTGGGGGCCTGGGATTCCCGATTCCGCCCCCTGGACGGTGGGAACGGGGGCATGGGCACTGGTGCTTGGGCTAGA
>NW_003456426.1:862476-863462 GCF_000151425.1 Trichophyton rubrum CBS 118892 | reverse complement strand
CGCCTCAACATCTGTTTATTGAATGCTGATAAGGAGATGAAAAAGGGGGGAGAGAGAGGAGCACTGCTAAGGGGTGGTGCAAGACAGAGGCAGATGAAGGAGTAAGACAGGCTGCAGAAGGATCGGTCATGCAGATGTTCGACTTTCCGTCTCACTCACTCACTCTCTGTCTCTCTTCCTTCCCGTATATCTGGAAGAAGCATATGTCATCGGTGCGACAGCCAGCTGGGTGGTAACCAGAGCCGAGGAGACGAGAAACTGAGCATATTCAAAGCTGAGAAGCTCGCCGTCACTGCGATGTTGCACAGTTTGCCATTGACGCCGAATCAAACTTGCCCTGATAGTTAGCATGGCTGCAAGGTTGGCACCTACGCTTCCTTATCTCGACTTCATATCTCGGCTTCATAGTTTGGCCATGTTACAGCAGCGGGATATGAAGATTAACTTATTTTTATTTTGTATTTTTTACTTTTTACTTTTTTTCGAGAAAGGTTGGGAGAGGCTGGAGACTGACTGGTTGTTGCACATATGCTGTCCAACATCGGGTTCCAGCGGAGCGTCCGATCTATGATCTGTATACTTCTCCCCGCACGCTCCTTCACAGATCAGTTTCCATACGACAGTCAGAACTTGACTCTTGATACGAGATTTCATCAGTTGGGTCGACTATCATCATGGAAAATACCCAAGATAATCTCTCATCTTCGTCAGGCCCTGTATATCCCCCTTCCACAGTGCCAATCATGCCCCTATTAACGAACCGTGGGCTCTCACTGGCTCCAAACCCAGTAACCCATGCATTGTCTGCCTTGTCAATCAGTACATTCTCCGGTCTCACTCCCACCCTCCCCCCACCCACCGTTTGGTGGAGAGTGGGGGGGGGGACGAGTCCATTGTGCTTGTCTTCCCCTCTGCGGGGAGATCGGTACGAGCTTGCATGACCGGGTAAACCGTGAAATATATTGGGAGGCCACATACCCTCTCTG
>NW_003456426.1:860403-862296 GCF_000151425.1 Trichophyton rubrum CBS 118892 | reverse complement strand
TTATGCATCAACCACCCCCCGTGCATCTTCACCCCATCATCAATGAGTAGACAGCAATACAACCGCCCAAGTATGACCAACCCACCTGTTATTTGCCTGCATTACGCTGATGTCATCTAACAAGAGTTACGCCGGCCACAGGGTCACGGGGCAGACGGCCCATGCTACAATATAATAATTAAATTTACCTGCTGCTATATCTTCCCCAGACGCCAGAGAAAGACGTGCTAGGTCTCCGCCGAAGAGTAATAGAGTTAGGCATACTCCGTACTACCAAGTCTTTCAAAACCTCAGCCTACAGTCTGAAACTGTATCAATCTATCGCTGACTGTGGAATATACCTTATTTACTAGCCATGTCAGTTCTAGTGAAGAAACTCCTCCAAACCCCAAGCATTAGGACGGGATTCGAAATCATTGGTCAAGTCAAGGCACTCTCCTCCCCCCCTTCAAGTTTTTCAGAGACACTGATGGCACGTTTGTGCATGCTAATACACAAGTAAGAATGAAGCGCCCGGCTACAAATACTAGTACGGGGCTTATAGGGGAATTGACTCGTTTGCAATCCATGACACACTGGCAGGCTCCAAACTATAGACCATTTCTTCCGTGCTCGTCCAAAAAAACTAATGTACTCGGGGTTTCTTAACTATTAGGTTAATACCTCTTATACTCCGTAATTCTGGTTATTTTATATTCACCTTTATAAATGAACTACATCCTTATAGAGGTCAAAAAGAATAGACCACGAGCTGGATAACTATTAGGTTTTGTTTCGGCGGCCAACTAACTTTGCTGACTTGACCGAACTGGGAAAGATATCCGCTCCACACTTTTGACTTCCCGGCGGCTAACTAAATAGCCGCCCTGCACGTTTCACCAAAAGCCTGATGATGCAACCAACCTCTTAGTATCAAAACGGTTGACGAACCCACTTCTTCATCTGCCACAAAGTCCGTATCTGGCCCAACGTGGTAATCGTCATCATCGCAAACTCTCGAATAGAGCGCTCATATTCTAGGTTAACATGAGGTCTCGACTAGAGTGTGGGACAGTCAGAAATACTACCCTCATCATTCCGCTGCTACTAACAAGTTAAGCAGCGTTGCTTTTATAGTGTGACAATGATTAATCAAAGCCTCGGCGCCCGCTGTTGCAAAAAGATTTGGCGACCTTAGCATCAAGCTCAGCGTCTCAGCGCAAAGTTTCTTCATCCGTAGTGTACTCTCAACATCAAATCGCTCGTGGTAGTGCATTTGCTTTTCATTCGCGGGGTATCCTTCAAAGTTGAGACAGCCGAACGTGCTCCGCATAGCATTCTGTGACACCGAGACGTCTTAGAGATCAAGAGCGTCATAATCGATTGGGACTTGGATTGGTAGTGGCCCCTGAGACGGTTCTGGGAGTGCTAGCGTAATCCCCTATTTAGAAGGCAGGCAAGTCAGTTTGCCATCTTGCTAGCCCGTTTCTATCCCACATATGCAATATCACCCCTTCGAGACAGTGGAAGTGAAACAGCCATCCGCGTTATCAATAGGCCACCGCTGACTTCAATATACACGAAGACGTTATCCCTGTCACTGACACTCTGAGTTGACTTGCAATCAGTGTATCCAAGGAAAGCACATGCCACAAACCCACTTAGCAAGCTGAAGCAACGTAAGCGCAGGCAAATATAAACTCGGTAATATGACCCTGTTCGCAATGAAACCGTTTCCGATAGCCCAGCTAAGAGGATAGCCTGAGATTAGTCAGAGTGTTATGGGCCTGGGATATCAAGATCTTTCCTAATAAACAAGAAACATTTTTGAGCCTTCGTTGACCAGGTCGAAGTCAATGTCCCCGTATTGCCATAATGATCTTTTAAATCCTCATCTGATGAAAATGATGTGGA
>NW_003456426.1:858570-860303 GCF_000151425.1 Trichophyton rubrum CBS 118892 | reverse complement strand
CGGCCCATTCTATATATCATTGCATGTTAAGAATCATCGTGCTATTGGCAGCAGAGAGAGAGAGACATACCGATGGTTTCCCTGGTTGTTGGAAAGGGTCACCGCCGGCCCAGCTGCCAGCAAGGACTCTCATGGGGGTCTGGGGGTACTGTCCCTTGGCGGAATCCGGGGTGAGTTCGCGGACATTCTGGCCGTCGATGTAGAAGGTCGTCTTGTCCGCAGTCCAGTCACGGCGTATTTATGGAACTCCTTGTTGTTGTTTGGCGCCGGATGGAACTGGACCCGGTCGTAGGTAGTGGTATCTCCCTTGCCGAAGAAGTTGCTCTGGACCTGGTTGGGGTCGCCGCCGAGGAACTCCCAGTCAATCTCGTCCAGGCAGTCCGACAGCAGCACGGCGGAGGAGACGATGCCCTTGCCCGGGGCGGCCTTGATCTCCCACTCGACGTATCCGAACATGATGTAGAAGTCCGAGGTCAGCTTGGGGGCGTCGAACCGCTTGCCGATGGTCAGGCTGGCGCCGTCTTTGCCGTACGTGGGCGAGCCGCCGGTGGCATGGAAGCGCGGGCTCTCACTGGTGAGCCCAAAGTCGGCAGAGCCCGACAGTGCAGGGTCGGCGGGACATTCTAGCATCGCCGTCAGCATCGGATTCTCCTGATGAAGCTGTGTATATGATAAGTATGCTTACTCTGCTTGAGGGGGTTGCACTCGGTGGATGTCTGCGCAGAGACGGCGAGGGCGCCGAGCACGGCGGCAGCGAGCGAGAGCTTCATCGTGCGAGGATGTATGTTTCTTGAGATGTTTAGTATATGGTAGCAGGAGGAGAGCAGAAGGCCAGGAGAGGGACCAGGAGAGGCCCTCGAGGCCCTCTATATAGCTGCGATACGAGGCCGCAGAGGAAAAGCCGCCAGCCACCAAAGACAGAGAGAAAAAGCAAACCAACCACCGAGAAAAAGCAACGCCGGCCAACCACCAGCCGCCAACCACCCGCAACCCCCAGCCTCCCTTGCGCGCCCGCTGAGACATGCCTGCGATCAGTCGCAGTCGACGAGGACCCAGAGGGGACCCAGATGGAGATGCTGCGTCTCGGCCAGCGTCATAAGAAGCGAGCTGCGACCTCCTGGAGCCCCGATCTTCGTGCTGACGCAGCCTCTGTCGATAGTACCTGGTTACGGATAACAAGATGCTGATGATATGATACACTTGATAGACACCGGCGGGCTTGTTCCAGCATCGACTAGTCTGTCCCGCCTGTCGCCTGTCGCCTGTCACTGAGTATGGGCTAACCCTCGCTGCCTGGCTTGCGGCTGTCAGTCAGGCTGTTCGCCTCCAAGCCCACCCGATAGTCAGGTCAACTCCGGCCCACGCCAAAGACTGGCGCAGGAACCACTGCTGCTGCTGCTAGAACCAAGCGAGCGCTGCTGGAGCCTCTCCATAGCGACATCACCATGGAGACGAGATATGTACCGGGGGGGGGGGAGGGGAGAGTGGATGGGCTGGGATTACCAGGCGGAGACCTGGTTCCCCCAGCACGGCTGGCAGGTTGCACACAAATCTACTGCAAGACAGGACGGTGTAAGGACGGGGAGCATCTCCATGTTTTTGTCCAACGTTACCAGGCTACCGACGTCTCCCGATGCGCACGAAACCTCGGATCTCGCTTGCTTCAACCTCCCCTGCGCCCGAGCTCTCAACCAAAACAAAGATGACTACTACACAACGCTTACTATGGGATA
>NW_003456426.1:839726-858470 GCF_000151425.1 Trichophyton rubrum CBS 118892 | reverse complement strand
GTCCTTGTTTAACGATATAACAAACGCTGGCCGGTGACGAAAGTCGTTTTCCAATGCCGCATGTTGGGTTATGTAAGTCGGGCGTACAATGCCTTTATCTATCGTGGTCGTGAGGCTTCCAATGGTTGGGCAGATTGTTCAGTTCTTGAAATAATGCTGGAGCTCAACTAATAGACTAAGGGATATCTTAATTAAGGCGGGAAGCACAGCCAAATGTGAAATAGGAACCAATTGTAATAAGTTCTTTGCATGGAGCGATCTTAGCGAGCGCTACACACGTCGTAGAATATATCTGAATAAGATAGGTATTTACCCGACCGTCGAAAGTGTTTATAAACGTGGCTCAGTGGAAGGATAGCAGAAATTATAACAGGGGGATCAACTTGAATTAAAATGCATGCATGGCCCACTAATAGATGTCCCCGTTTAGTTGACAGGTTCCCTACAGCAAGTCCAGCACATCTATATATGTTTATTAGCCATCAATACCAGATGGCCTGGAGCTATGGCAGTAGTTAACCTACCCCATCTTGTTTTGGATACTGTAGTAAGGCAATATCATTAGTGACGCCTGTTAATCAATACCAGGAATAATTTAACCGGGCTACCTACAGGCTGTATCTTGGGACAGGTGATGCTTGCATCCCAACATGCAATCCAGCATGACTGCAAAGTAGATATGTCTCCTTCGACTGGATAAGGTAGAGCCGTAATTCCGGGGAGAACGGACGCCACGACGGCGAGTAAGATTGGGAGAGAGAAATTCATCTTGGATCTTGGGGTTATATGATCGACGTGATGGGCAGGAACCTTTATGGGCTCAGCAACGAAGAAGTTCACCAGGCTTTATAGGTTTTTCAATACTCATGTCATCCTTTACATCCATGACACCGCGCTAAGCTCATTTAACATATAATAGGCGAGTCAAGGACAGCGTTCCCTCTCATCCGGCCGAGAAAGGATTCCAGTTTTCTTGTCACGATGCTGCATGGTAAAATATTTGGCTCGGATTATCCATTTCGAGTAGATGCGAGATGGTCTCTTCAGCTGAAGGTACTGCGGCGGTAAGCCGACACGTTATCCCTGTCACTGGCATCACAACATGGGTATTAATTCCTCTATATGAATACAGAGATCACCAATGTCTAGAGCATTTCTAGACCTGGCGCATCCAAGGCATCAACAGCTGTCTAAATCTGTAAAGGAAAAGCCTTCCTTTCTTGAACATTTGTTGGTAGCCTCTCGGATATATGATGCGCCGCCGCCGCCACCTCCTGCTCCATCTCGCTTGTGGTACCTAGGCACCAGTTGGCCAATCGGTGATCATCATATACAGATAAATAGCCGTATAAATAGCCGTAGTATTGCCTGCTGCCTTGTTAGCCATCATCATACATCATTCTACGCCTACTTATCGAGTTTTTCTGTGCTTAGCTAGACGTCGAGGCATTTGTTTGCTGTTCCGTTGTGGCCTGTTGAGGCCATTGTTCGATGTCTAGTTGACACTGAGAGCCAAATCCAAACAACCACCTTGCGTAAGCCAAAAGGAACGAAATACTAGAAACGCGGCCTTCTGATAGGCCAGATGACGATCGCAGCACTCAATTCGACTGGACGAGGATACCAGAATTTGATTGGACAGCCAGCGTAGAAGAAGATGTAGGACTCCACGAATTTACCGTTGCCTCGTCTCCGGCGTCGACGAAAGCTTCTAGGCGCCGTTCTGGGCGTTTGCCTAGTGTTAATGTGGCTTCTGGTTGGCCCGCAAGATATCTGAGAATGTGCCTGGCTTGTTGCAACATGGCCGAATTTGTGGTGTTTGAAGAAGCCACGAAGGACCTGCTCTGGCTGCGCAAGGCGCTCAAATCGCTTAAGCTCATCCCATGGAATGGAGTATTCTCTTTCGACTTGTAAAGAGTGTGTTGAAGGAACGGGGTGTGCCTCCGCTGGTGCCTGCACGATCGATCTGTGTACTGTTCGAGCTACTGGTGAGACTTGTGGTGGGCTCGTCGTTGGTCCTAGGCATGGCTCAGGTGCTTGTTCCTTTGGCGGAACAGGGATTTCTCTAGTTTTTTCAGGGAATTAGACATCCTTAGTGGTGATGACTCTACCCGTTTCCGGTATCTAAATTTTGTAAATGTGGCCGTTGCCAACGTAGCCCACGAGTTGTCCCACTTAGGCCCGGGGGTGCATCTTTTGAGATTGAACACGGTCATCCTTATATATCAAAACGCACGCCATACATCCGTAAACGCGGAGGTATTCGACCGTTGCTTGTTTGCCGTAGGCTTGCTCGTAGGGCGACTTCCTTCGTGCTCTCTGGTACTCCGTAGCCTGTTGAGAATGTACACTACAGTCTCTACCGCCCAAGGCCAAAGGTCCAATGGGAGCTTCGAGTGCGCAAACCAGGCTCATAACCTGTTGGAACATGGACCACAGGACCATGGGACAAAAAGGCCTATATCTGCCCCATGTTCCCAAAGAGAACATTGAGCCATCTGCGAGTTCTAACAAGTGGATGACTAATCCTGCCAACATTTTTGTATAAATGACTAAGCGATCGAGACAATTACACGTGACTGATTACTCAGCAATATTCCCCCGCGAAAAATGTAACAAGAAAGCGAGCAAAGTCGAAGATTCATCAGGTCAAGAACAGCGCACAGCCATGGGGTCAGAACTAACGCCGCAGGAGAAGATCAAGCTGATCACACAGAACCTACAGGAGGTTCTCAAGCCAGAGATCCTCGAGGATGTAATTGTCAAGCAGAACAGACCCCTGAAAATCTACCTAGGTGCGACGCGAAACCCCACTCACACACGAGTCATAAGGATGAGCATAGCAGATAAGAGAATATCAGAATTCAGCGAATACTTTGCTAAGATGTGTGACAAATTTAGGGACTGCTACCACCGGTCGACCGCACTGTGGCTACTTTGTCCCCATTGTAAAGATCGCCCACTTCCTCCGGGCAGGATGTCACGTCAAGATCCTGCTCGCCGACATCCACGGCTTTCTCGACAATCTCAAAGCACCCATTGAGCTTGTCAACTTTCGCGCCGACTACTACCGCTATGTAATAACAGCTATGCTCAAGGCCATACACGTACCTCTCGAGAAGCTCGAGTTCGTGCTGGGATCTTCTTACCAGCTCTCGGCAAAATATACAATGGACATATTCCGTCTAAGCAGCATGGTGACTGAGCATGATGCCAAAAAGGCCGGTGCAGAGGTCGTGAAACAAGTCGACAATGCGCCATTGTCTGGATTAATTTATCCACTCATGCAGGCTCTGGATGAGGAGCATTTAGACGTTGACGCGCAGTTCGGCGGTGTTGACCAGCGGAAGATTTTCACTTTGGCTCAGGAAACGCTGCCTCGCATTGGGTATAAGGAACGAGCACACTTGATGAACCCGATGGTACCTGGATTGGCTGGCGGGAAGATGTCTGCCTCCGACCCGGATTCAAAGATTGACATTCTTGATACCGCTGAGGCGGTTAAGAAGAAGATCCGCAAGGCTTATGCAGTGCCCAAGGAGACCGAGGGCAATGGGATGATTAGCTTTGTTGAATATGTTCTGCTTCCTGTTAGCGCCCTAGAGAACGCAGATGGTAAGGGTGCCTTTGTTGTCGATAGGAGTGAGGAAGAGGGCGGCGCTATAGCGTACGATTCTATCGAAGCTGTCAAGGCCGATTACCAGGCTGATAAAGTGAGTTTCTCTCTGCCTTTCTCCCTTTCTATGTGATGTCCTCGACTAATGGTATAGTTAACACCTCAAATTCTCAAACACTCCATAACAACTGCGTTGAATAAAATTCTTGCACCGATCCAGGCCGCATATGCCGCAGACCCTGAGTGGCAAGAGTTAGCAAAGAAGGCTTATCCGCTCCCTCCTGCACCCGAGAAAAAACAGAAGAAGCCAAAGGACAAGGGTAATAGGTACCCCGGTGGTGCGAAGAATATTACCACCCAACCAGATGGATCAGTGGAAGGCGAAGCCAGTGCCAAGGCTTCGGTAGGAGAGGATGTCAACGAAGCTATCAAGAAGCTGGAGGTGAAGGAGTAGTAGACCTCTAGAGAAATAAAATTTGAATAATATATCAGGTATCAAAGATACCAGCCTTAACTTCTCTTTTGCCCAACTTATTTGTATCCAAGGAGTCGGCGGCACTAACGTAAATCCAGAGACTTTTAGCTGCGCAGTTAAGTTATAGATCTTTGTCATTAAACAAAGCGAAACAATTGCAGTGCTGCCGGTCCCGTACTGTTCCGTTCGGGCCGTCCTGGGAGGCTTACCGTCGAGAGTATACGGAAAGGTCATGTTTCGTCTAGATAATGACGGGCTATAACCCTAACTCCTTGTCTGTCAGGCTAATATCACGAAAGTAATAAGCAGCAGGATCATTGCGCTACCCCCGGATGGCAAAAGGGACTTATAAGCTACCAAAGCCAAAGTCACATTCAGCGTAACGGGTGGAGAGAAACGGTCATAGCTTGGATAGCCACCCTCTTATCCATGACGTATCTGCATTGGTCTTTCCATATCCCTGGGTATAGGAGGATGGGATATGGGGATCTCGATGAAACAAACGCGAGAAATCTCAAACTGGAGTCGTCGTGGAGCTGTTTCAGGGCGCAGAGCTCCTGTGGGGGGGGGGGGGGGGGGCTCTCCGTGCCGCGCTCTGCCCTGATCACTTCGATCTTGCCGTCGACATCCATGTTCCCCATGTTACCAACACCCTCTTCTGTCCTTTTACGTCGCCGTCGTCCCCCTTCTTCGCCTTGTTCTCTGCTTTTTGATGCCTCGTCGTCGGCTTTTTCCTCTTTCGTCTCTTGCTGACTGTCGGAATCACGTGAGCAGAGCCCCAAAAAGGCAAAAAAGCGACATCGACGTCGCCGTTCGACGACGTCAAACGACGAACAAACAACGTCTCGACAGATTCCCGCTGTCGTCGCACGCTGGAGAGCGCTCTGATAGGACAGCTGAAGGTTTTTTGAGCTGGAGACCGCTGGCCAGGCGCCTTGTTGATGCTAAAAAGGTTGCTATGCAGCCAGGCCAACGCCTCCGTCCTGGTGTGAGAGGCAAACAAGAGAGATCGACCGTCTAGTTAGTGTCAACGACGAACTGTGTTGCCTCCTGCGCCCACCTGCGAGAGTGACAGAGTGACGGATCAAAGCAGAAAGGCAGAAGCGAGACGGAAGAAAGACGATCGATCCCGCCAGCCCTGGCGTCTGGCGCGCTCTCGTCTGTTAGCGGGCCGCAGCCCTCCGTGCGAAACAACTTTCCTTTCAGCTCTCTGCGGCTGTGCGCGCCGTCATTTTCCATCGCACTGCTGCTCCCTTTTTAACTACTCGCCTGCTACATCCGAATTCATTGCCTTGACGAGCTTCTCTTAGCTTCATTCTCTCGTCGAATGCCACCGGTCCTTGGAGCCCGCCGGTTTGGAGCGGGCCTTGCATGTTCCATACGCCGATATCGAGCTGGACAATCTAGCGATACCTAGCGCTTGACGGGCAACTGTGATAGCTGTCTGACTGCGCAGGGTTTTGTCTAGCTTCGGATTTGTTTACCTGTCCCTTTTTTGCATTGAGGGGCTGCTGTTGAGCTCACATTTCGTCCCGGAAAAAGCGCCAATCCGAAGATGGCCCTTGGCCGTGTCGGTCATGATGGCCCTAGCGCTACGTCCTCGCCCATGTTGCCATCCGATGGAAACCACCAGCAACAGCAACCGCAGCAACAGAAGCGAACATTCTACCACGACTCCCCCGAGTTACCGCCGTCGTCTTCATTCGACCCCTTTTCTCAGTCAGATAACCTTCGTCCGGACGAGGACGAGGACGATGGAGACAGCCTTCGACGGCCCTCCGTAGCCAGTGCGACCACCGTCGGTAGCCAAGGATCTCGCTCCCACGGAGGGCGATTCCACAAGCGCCTCCAGGGCATATTTGGCGACGAGTT
The DNA here is from genome assembly GCF_000151425.1 of Trichophyton rubrum CBS 118892. Taxonomy (NCBI): domain Eukaryota; kingdom Fungi; phylum Ascomycota; class Eurotiomycetes; order Onygenales; family Arthrodermataceae; genus Trichophyton; species Trichophyton rubrum. Next base: position 852,507 of record NW_003456426.1, on the reverse strand, counting down.
TGAACAGCAAGACCTTTCCTTTCCCACGACGCTGAGATCGTCTAGTCGGCTGTCAAGCTCGAGGCCACGGACGGGCTCTGCGGGCAGAGCGCGGAAGGGATCCACCAACTCATTAAGTCTCGATCGAACTGCTTCCCCTGATCCCGCTCGCCCACGAACCCCCATACCTTCAAGCGAAGTTACTCCTTGGGAGTACCAGAACTTCCGAGATATCCCCAATCTGGGTGAAGCTCCTGTCAGGCAAGCTCCCACTACTGATCCCTCTGAGCATCAGCCGCCGGCTCCGGCGCCCAAGGTTCGTCCGACTCATCGTCTTCACCTTACCGGCCACCGCCACACGCAGAGCAAGGAAGACCCGCCGCCCAATACTGCCAACATCAGCGCTCCGCTCCCGCCGCGACCTGCTTCGGGTCGTGATGAAATCCCGCCTCTTATGCGACAGCCGAGAGAGCACAGCCTGCAGGCTCCGACTCCAATGAGTTCTTCTACTACACTCGGCGGTCGTTCTGCCAGCCCTACGCCTAGCACACGGAGCGTCAACCTGAGAGATGCGCGCGATCAATCCTCTAACCCTTCTGCGCCCAAAAGATCTCTATTCGACCGTATTCGCCGTCCCAAAGCTACCTCCAACTCTCTTAAGAACCTGCCTTCGCCCTCAAAATCTGTCCAGGATATGGCTAAGGCTGCTAGTTATTTTACTTCCGAGCCGGGTTCCATTCTCCGTGGCAGAAAGGGCAGTTCAGAGTCTACTTCGCGAGAAAATAACGACTTTGACCGCAGAAAAGAAGGCACAACTAGTAAGGCCTTGTCTGCAATAGGTCCTAGTCGGCTCAGACATGGTCGCCGGCTTCTGGATGGGAAGGGCGCAAGGGATCGCCGGAATAAGGCTGATAGTAACCAGGTCTTCCTTGATACCAATCTGGGTGACATGTCGGGCATAGTAACACAACCGGATGCCATATCTCCAACAGACACAAGTGTTGGCATATTTGGAGGCTCAAAACCATTCCCTGCTAATGGGGAGACCATCACTCCCCTGGACCTTATCGGTACTGATGATTGGCACCCTCCTGATAGCTGGCAAGTTAAAAGACCAACAGAGGATACTGGAACGCGCTTATCCAGTGTGGCTGACCCGGGCCCGGAGAAGGAGGTCGATGAGGACGGCCACCCGTTTTGTATACGTGTTTTCCGTATCGATTCAACCTTCGCGACTCTATCTGCTGGCTTAAACACCACCGTTACTCAGTTACTGGAGATGTTGGGTCGCAAGTCCTTTTTACAGGAGGATCTCAATAATTATGAAATCGTGATGCGGAAAAACGATCTCAGTCGAACCCTGGAGCCTAATGAGCGCCCTATCCTGATGCAAAAGCGTCTTCTCCAACAAGTCGGTTACCACATGTCCGACCGTATCACTGAGATAGGTCGTGAAGACAACAGCTATATATGCCGTTTTACCTTTCTCCCTACTAAACTAGGTGTTTATTCAAATCTTGACCCTGAACTTGGCTTCACAGATAACCAGAAATACAGCCATGTTGATCTCGAAGGGAGAAGTGTGGCCACGATACCCTTAAAGCTATATAAAAAGGCATCGGAAATTATCTCCCTCAATCTCTCGAAGAATTTGGCTCTGGATGTCCCCAAGGATTTCATCCAAAGTTGTATCAACTTACGGGAAATTAGATTCACGAGCAATGAAGCCTGGCAGCTTCCCCCCAGTCTTAGTCTTGCTTCTCGCCTGACGTACCTCGACATATCCAACAACCGACTAGAAAAGCTTGAACACGCTAATCTACACAAGTTGAAAGGCCTGGTCAGCTTGAAGATGGCGAATAATAAGCTCTCGAGCTTACCTGCCAACTTCTGGGACTTCCCGTCATTGCGCAGTCTGAATCTTTCTTCCAATAACTTCCGTGCTCTCCCTGACTTTTTGGGGAATCTTACCAGCTTGGTTGACTTGGACATTAGTTTTAACCAGATCGAGGATTTGCCCACCATTGGCCAATTTACTTCCTTGGAAAGACTCTGGGTTACAAATAACAGCCTGAGCGGACCGTTAGTTGAAACATTCAAGGGCTTGACCAAGCTCAAGGAGGTTGATGCACGGTTTAACAACATCACCTCAATCGATAACATGGCCTCTCTCCCCAGGCTGGAAACACTACTCGTTGGCCATAACGCTGTCTCTGCTTTCTCCGGGTCCTTCCCTAGGCTAAGGACCCTAGTACTGGACCACTGTCCTGTCACCGAATTCGACATCACATCACCATTACCCACATTGCATTCTCTAAATATAGCGTCGGCTAAGCTGGTCGAATTCAGGGACTCTCTATTCGCCAACGTCCCTAACCTAACAAAACTTATTCTAAATACAAACCACTTCGTGACCCTTTCACCTAATATAGGTTCTCTAAAGAAATTAGAGCACCTTAACCTGGCAAAGAACCCTCTTTCTATTCTACCCGCATCAATAGGCTGTCTGACTGAGCTCAAGAGCCTAAATCTGCGAGAATGCAATCTCAACAGGCTTCCAGCTGAGATCTGGTACTGTCTCAAATTGGAGAGCCTAAACGTCTCATCCAATGTCCTGGAAATTTTCCCAAAGCCAGCTTCCTCCCCACCTCTCCCACCGTCCGAAGCGACTAATAATTTAACTCCAATGGGCACCCCGTTGCTACGCGCTGATAGCTATGATGATGTTGGCGGAAGGAGTGAAGAATATGATTTCCGACGACCAAGCCATGCTTCTACCGGTCGTTTACAGGTTGGCACACCTCCAGACTCAACTAGAAAAGGTTCAATACCATCGATGAGTTCGCCCGGTGGAAGGAAATCGTCAAATGCTTCTCGTATCACTGCTGAGTCAAGGAAGGATTCCACGTTTTCGCAACGGATAGCTAGTACCTTTGCCAACTCGCTCAGACAGCTTTACCTAGCTGATAATCGGCTTGAAGATGACATCTTCCATCAAATCGCGCTACTCACAGAGCTGAGAGTGCTGAATCTATCCTACAATGGTTTAACTGACTTGCCTCCGGGGTTTATTCGGCGCTTGCAGTACCTCTCTGAACTTTACCTGTCCGGAAACGAGTTGAGTTCTCTTCCTTCCGACGACTTGGAAGAGTCAAGCCATCTAAAGGTCCTCCATCTCAACGGCAATAAATTCCAAGTCCTTCCCGCGGAACTCTGCAAAATAAACAAACTTGCTGTGCTGGACGTTGGAAGCAACTCGCTCAAGTATAACATCTCCAACTGGCCGTATGATTGGAACTGGAACTGGAATCATAATTTGAGATACCTTAACTTCTCTGGAAATAAACGATTTGGAATCAACCCTTCTAGTGCCTATACGCCAAGTACTGACGGAACCCCATCGACAGATTTGACAGATTTCAGCTCTTTAAGTTACATACGTGTTCTCGGCCTGATGGACGTTACTATCACTATACCAACTATTCCTGAAGAAACCGAGGACAGACGTGTGCGAACTTCCTCCTCTTTGTCTGGATGCATTGCATATGGCCTTGCTGATAGTCTTGGCAAGAATGAGCACCTATCCATGATCGATATGGTAGTCCCACGTTTCAGGGGTAGTGACATGGAAACAATTATTGGTTTGTTTGATGGCCAGCCGTCAATGGGTGGGGGTTCAAAGATTGCAAAGTTCCTGCATGAAAACTTCACAGCTACCTTTATGGAGGAACTAGGGAAGCTTCGCAAGCAAAATGGAGAAACACCAGAGGATGCCTTACGGAGAACATTTTTGGCTCTCAATAAGGATATGGCTACCGCTGCTTACAAACCTGTGGACGATAAAGAGTCGCGCCACTGGGATCGCAACCCTACTGCCGCTAAGCTGCTTAACCGTGAGGATGCTTTTTCAGGTGGTACTGCCACTGTCCTGTACTTGCAGAACATGGAGCTTTTTGTTGCCAACGTTGGCGATGCCCAAGCCCTGTTAGTCCAAGGTAATGGACAATTCAAGTATCTCACGAAAAATCATGATCCTGCAGAAGCTTCCGAGAGAGAACGAATCAGAGAAGCCGGCGGCTATGTTTCTCGCAATGGAAAACTAAACGACCAGCTATCGGTTTCGCGAGCATTTGGACACTTCCACCTGGTGCCTGCTGTTATCGCAGCTCCTAGCACTGTGAAAGTCACACTCACGTCTCAGGACGAGATGATTATTCTTGCATCCGGGCAGTTGTGGGACTATGTGACGCCGAATGTGGTTGTTGATGTAGCGAGATCCGAACGGACTGATTTGATGATTGCCTCACAAAAGATCCGCGACTTAGCGATCTCTTATGGTGCAACAAGCAAGCTTATGGTGATGATCGCTGGTGTCAATGATCTCAAAAGACGAGAACGCAGCAAATTTAGAAGCACCAGCTTATCAAGACCCTCGCCGCTTAATGACGAACATATGTTCCCTCTCACCAAGCGCGCAAAGAGAGCCCGTGATATCCCTAGTGATTCTACCCTGGCAAGATTGGGCCATGTGGAGGCTCCTACGGGTGAACTTGCTATAGTCTTCACTGATATCAAGCAGTCCACTTCCCTTTGGGAGACATATCCCCTTGCCATGAGATCTGCCATTCAAATACACAATGAGTTGTTCCGGCGGCAATTGCGACTCATTGGAGGGTTTGAAGTCAAAACAGAGGGAGATGCGTTTATGGTATCATTCTCAACCGCGACTGCAGCATTACTATGGTGTTTCACTTGCCAGATGCAACTTCTAGAAGCCCCTTGGCCGACAGAAGTCCTCCAGACGCCTTCTTGCCGTGAGACGTATGATGATGATGGCAATCTTATTTACAGGGGATTGTCTGTCAGAATGGGTATGCACTGGGGCCGACCACTTTGTGAAAAGGACCCAGTTACCGGGAGAATGGACTATTTCGGTCCAATGGTTAATCGTGCTTCTCGAATCTCGGCAGTTGCTGATGGTGGACAGATCTTTGTTTCAGCCGACTTCGTTACTGAGATGGAGAGGACCCTAGAAGCCTTTGCAGATTACGAGCGCACCAACTCAGATTCGTCAGAGGATATATTTGGAGACGAGGCTTTAGGTCAAGCTACCCGCCGCGAACTTTACCAGTTGAGCACACAAGGTTTTGAAGTTAAAGATCTTGGCGAGCGTAAATTAAAAGGCCTTGAGAACCCAGAGTCTGTATACCTGCTATACCCACATGCCCTGTCTGGGCGACTATCTGTCCAACCGGACATGGTGACATCCGGCGAAGCATCTTCCCCAGGAACTCTAGGCAAAAACTCTACTTTGAATATCGATGCAGATATGTTCTGGCAACTCCTCAGGATAGCTCTACGCTTGGAGGCGTTTTGTAGTACCCTTGAGAACCCCGGTGGCAGCATGCTACTTGAACCTGATTTACAAATCATCAATGCAATCAAGGCCCGAGGTGATGAGATTGATGATGCTGCTGTTATGAAACTACTTGAACATCAAGTAGCACGCATAGAGGTGAGATGTCTAGCATGTACGTTACACGGACTTATGACTAACCCTTATCCTCCAGACCTGCACCAACACTCTCACGATCAGAACTATGATGCAGCCTTTCAAACCGAACGATACCCTTCTTGACCATGCCGTTCCCATGTCTGACATCCTACAACAACTTCAATCCCAACTCGCGGAGTTCAAAGCACTTAAGACCCAGATGAATCTCACTGGTGCTCCCACAACACCTCCACCGAGTGGCTACTCTGTTGAAGTGCCTGAATCAACGATTTCATCCGCTCAATCATCCGCCATCAACCTTGCTGCTCCTCCACATCTAGCCCCAAAATGATTTTTGGAATATTTATTTCAATTTTCCCACGATACCCCTCGCGTGGCATATCTATTTCCTCGTCTATGACCTGCATATTTGTTCATTTCCGCCAAAAAATATCTTGTGTATTGTTATTATCATTTCTCGATTTCCTTCATGCTTGTTTCATGTATACTCAGAGACTGCGGTTAAGGGGACAGTGGACTTTTTTACACGCTTGGAGTTTACGGAAATCAACGAAAGAGGGGATGAATCATGGTTTATCATACTTGCACAGCCTTTCCCCCCTGAGAGCTACGCCTTTCTTTTTTCGCTTTTTGCCAGTACTTTATTCAGTTTCCTACTTCTTTCCCGGCTGCGAATTGTATACAGTGGTTTAACGGGCAAGGCATTGTTTAATACAACAAGAGGCAAATAATTATCATGCTCATCTGTCTATAGTCAACCTTCTTCATTGTCTTATTCGTCTCATCTCGTCTTCGCCTTTTTCGTTCTTGATAGGAGAAATGCTTAGATAAGCCGAAATATTCCACTTTCGCTTGGAAGCGAAAGTGGCGATTCATCACGTGATCGCGTTTGTTTTCCTGTTTTTCGTTGCGCCGCAGGAAATTCCGAACGACATCGTTCAAAAGCTGATATGGAGCCTTTGAAATATCGGAATGGAAAGAAAGAGATTTGAAAGGGGAGACACTTATTACATGGCTGTCTTTGTCTCTGCTGTGTGAGAAGCTCCTTATGCCAGGCCGCAGATGCCCCTCTTAACACGTTTAGTGGTTGCCTAGGAGACCGTAGAAGTTGACAAAAATTACACAACTTCAGAAGAAAAAACGCTGCGACTTCTGATCAGTTCGATAGAGGCTCCAGACACAGCGAGGGTGCTACGAATTCGCTGGTTTTTACTATATACCGTGTCTTTACGGATTTCCTACCTTCGTTATGGCGTCGAACTCGGATACAAACGATGAGCTCTACTATCTTCAACCGGGTTTCGATTTGAATACGCTGACAGTGCCGCGACTTCGGTCTATTCTCGTGAACCATGATATCTCATATCCGGCATCTGCAAAGAAATCTCAGCTAGTTGCTATTCTGGAAAATGAAGTTATCCCGCAGGCTAAGAAATTGTTACGTGAGCGGGATCGCGTTCGAAGGACAAGCAGGGGAATAACAAATATGCCATACAACGGGGAGCCTAGCGGTGAGCCAGAGGAGGAGGTTGAGACGGTTGAAAGGCGCCAGAGGAGCAGATCAAGAGCAACAAGATCGAGTACTAGGGCGTCGACTGCTGAATCAGAGTACCGGGCCACTTCTCCTCTCTCTGCAGCGAAAAGAACAACGAGAGGCTCAAGCAAACATCCGCGGTCGTCGGATACTGACATGCCGGAGAACTACGACGATACACCTCTGGCTACTCCAGTACGGCCAAGTGGAAAGAAGTCCAGAAAGAGCGAGGCTTATCTAACACCCCACGCATCTCACTACGACAATTTCGAAACCCCAACAGGTGTCAAGAGTGAGTATACTGCGGATACTCCATTCACCGACGACAACCCTTTCCAAGGCGGCAGCTCTCCATCGAATAGCCCCAAGTTCAGGTCTCCGAACTCAGAATACCGGCGGCAAAGCGGTATAAGTCGATTGTCAGAAGTTGAAGAGAGGAGAAAACGCAGATCCGAAGTTCGGACACCCGCTAGAATGAAACAAGAAGAGGATATACAAGTCCCCACACGATCTACATTCACGTCACCGATCTCTCATATTGAGGGGTTGCCGCGATTTGAGGAGTCGTCTGACATCGAACCTGGAGAAGAGTTCACACCTGATGAACAACTAGCATTGGACCAGGAACAGGCCTACAACGGGAGACGAAGGTCTGTACTGAGGGACCGATCTCGAAATGGACAGAGTAGCAGCGGAGTCTTCGCATCTTGGTTTGTGATTTTAACGCTGCTAAGTGGTTTCGGGCTTTGGTGGCGGAAAGAAAAGATCGAAATAGGATACTGCGGCGTTGGAAAGACACATTGGTCCTTAGAAGACACAAATGTGCCAACTTGGGCGAATATCATTGAACCACAGTGTGAAACATGTCCTCAACATGCTTTCTGTTATCCTAATTTTGAGGCTGGATGTGAACAAGGTTTTGTTCTTAAGGCTCATCCGCTATCGTTAGGAGGCCTCATACCTTTACCTCCCACCTGCGAGGCCGATGGTGAGAAGGCCAGACGTGTCAAGGTGGTTGCGGATAAAGCTATTGACGAGCTAAGAACCCAGCGAGCGAAGTTTGAGTGCGGTGAATCCGACAAGGAGACCGACGAGGTGGTGGCAACACCAGAGATAACTGCTTCTGAGCTTCGAGATAGAGTAGGGAGTTTGAGGAGGAAGGGAAAATTGAGTGAAGAAGAATTTGACAGTCTGTGGGATGCCTCAATCGGCGAGATAACTGGGCGTGAGGAAGTTGTTGTCAGTACAGGGTGAGTAATGATTTTTTTTTTTTTTTTTTTTTTTTTTTTCATACTTCTTTCCATACCACAACCTCAGCATGTCGCCCATCCAGTGTAGCATTCAGGTGTTTTCTCCTGCTCTCAATTATAATGTCCAGCTATTGACGTGCTATGTTTCAACACTAACAGAACCGCGTACGAACCCACAGTCCATCGTCAAGTGCAGATGTCAGATTCGCATCCACATCCCTCGCAAAGCTCTCCTTCACCTGTTCCATCCGAAGACACCTCAGACTCTCTCTCCTCGCGTATCGACTCCCTATTTTCCTTATAATTTTGTGTTGCTTACTGGCTGCTTATATCCGATCACGTATCCTAGCCGGACGAAGTGATGCTGCTCGCGTTCCATCTTTAGTTGGTATGACACTTGACAGGCTTGCTACACAGGCTGCTTTACATGCACGCGGTGAGGCATTAGAGCCCTGGATATCGGTTGGACAGCTACGTGATGACGTATTGCGTGACGAGTTGCGAGGCAGTCGCCGTGAGAAGTTGTGGAAGCATGTTCGAGCAATCGTTGAGGGCAATGCCAATGTTAGAGCCTCTGTCCGTGAAGGCCGCGGTGGAGACGTCTCCAGAGTATGGGAATGGATTGGTGGTGTAAGCGGTGTTGCGAATGAGCGAGACTCTGCCGTTCGTCGAGAGAGCTCAAAGGTCAAATTCTCACTTTCACCTTCCTCCGAAAACGTCGTACCACCTCCTGACCCAGGACTTAGGAGAGAAAGCAAGAAATGGGATGAGGGAAGGGCAATATATTAACGTTCCTTTTATATACTGCTTTTCCTGCCTAGACCCTTTCTCTGTCCCTTTCACTCTCTTTTCTCTTACTTTTTGTATTATACCTATATACCATTTCTTTTTTGGAGGGAATTCTTATCTTTGGCCGAGACTGTATTAAAATGCCCTTTTTGTCCCGTACATATTCAACAAGGTTATCTTTTCCTGAATAGCTCATTGCAAGTATGGCAATTCTTTTACCCAACAGATATCTGTATGTTTCCGGCGGGTGTCAAAGATGTATCACCTGCCACTGCAAGGCTCCTTTTAGAGTAAACGATGCACGGCTTCCTATTTTCTCTGTGCACGCGCCCGGGTTATGTCAAAGTTCTACTTACCTCAAGCCTCTTTTCCGGTTATAAATAACACCTTCGCTCTTGTTTCGAAGTCGCCAGCTCCAAGTCTTCATTCATCTTCCAGCAGCGATCTATCCTCGTACAGCGATAACGATCACACATTTCCTCCTCAGAAATGCATATCTCGACATTTTTGATTGCTGGTCTTGCATTTCTGAATGCCACATCAGCCTATCCTAAGCGCAGCTCCGCCTCCCACCCCAACGAGTGCAAATATCCCGTCGGAAACTGCTGGGACAGTAACTGTAATGGGGACGAAAAATCACTAATCTGCCATTCTGTAAGCTTCCAATCCACCCATGGAGTGCAGTTCGTAAATCTAACAGATGATAAGGGCAAATATGTCGGATGTCAATGTGGATATGGCTGCAGCCGGAATTTCTTCCAACAGTGTAATAAGAATGGGTGTAATGGGATAAATGGTCGTTGTACGAATAATTATCGAGGCTGCACTTGTATCTAGAGTAGCTTCATCGGGCTCTTACCGATAGAACATTTGGCTGATGGGAGAAAATATTGACTAAAGTATAGCTCTCTCCGGTATCTTTTGCTCAGGTTGATAAAACTACCTTTCTGAATATGAAGTAATGACACAGATCGCGGAGATTGAATATGCCAACACCTTCATGCTTTAAGCTTAGCGGGAGAACAAGCTTATTGCCTTTAAGGTTTGGGCCTTCAATGCTTGGCATCAGCCGCCGATGGATACTTTCGTACATAGAGGAGCAGATGACGGTTTATACAGTACCACCAACATATCTACTCCCTGGGCTTAGCCACCTCCCGCCCGGGGTACTGGAGTTTAAGGGCTTTCTCCAGGCATCTCTTACTATGCAGTGTATCCAGTATATTTAGCTTGACTGACGTAGACGGAATTCATTAAACGTGTCTATCCAAATCATGGCGAGCTAATAATAACGGGCTAACTATAAAACAGAGTAAAAATATGATATCTTGACGGCACAGGGTTGCAGGAAATAGATGGACGAAACACCAGGCTTTGTTCACCACTGTTCAAGGGCAAATTTCCTCGTCAATCCAATTTAGATCTGAATTAAACAAATCCACCAGGCTGCTCTGTTCGGGCAAGTACTCGAGTGAGCGTTTCATAAACTCCCTGTCACCCGGGAGCTCGATTCCGGAAAATCGGCCTGAGTTGCATAAAAGATTAAATGCCAATCGTGCACTTCTTGACAACGGTTGTACTCCAAGGCTAGCAATTTTCTTCAATCGTGATTTCCAGAACATCCATCTTTGGATACTGAACCCTTCTTCCTTTTCCTTGACGAAATTTGTAGCAAGTTCTCCAATATTGGTCAATCTGTTCTTACCGGGCCCGTTAATAGTGGGACTACTTACACTCAAAGCCGCAAGTGTTTTGCTGCAGGTAGCAAACAATGTGATACATGGAAATAGAAGGTCGTTGAGTGTCAGATTCGCAAACTCCTTTTCGACCTTGTCCATGGTATCATATTTGTCTTGCTCGCGCTTTCTCTTCTCTTTGGCTTGGCGTTTCTTGTTTTTGGCTTCATCTTCCTGGCTATATGACCCGTATTCGTCTTCATCCGAGCCTACCTCCTCTTCAATAATGGCGCGAGGCGTCTCCAGTGTCTCCCGGATAAACCAGAGGGCCATACAGCTAAAATATTGATAGCCTAGACCCCCAGCAATTATCCGACCAAGGAAACTGGTCAAGCTGCACCTTTGTTTTCGCTCTAACCGGCCTATTTTAAGAAACTGAGCGTCCAAATATGTATGTAGAAGTGGCAACTCAGTCCACAGGGCGTGGCCGTCGACTCGGATGATTTCACGCACTATGGGAACCTCAGTTCCGCTCACTCCATTTTTGTCGGAATCAGGCAGTGTAGCTCCGGTACTGGTACAATTCTCATTCTCATCCTGCTTTCCCGCCTTTCCATTCTCCTTATTTGTATCGTCTGGCTTATCCGAATCTTCTTCTGTGGTTGGTAATAGAATTCCACCTTCACTGGTATCGCTTGGAGGGTCTCCCCCATCACTAGATTCTCTTGTTTTCGGTGTGGGTTTCCTTTTCTTGACAAAAATCTTCATATCTTTACCTGTCGCGTCCTTCCATACCTTGTTCAGGTTTCTGATAATTTGCGGAATTTTCGAGTTTGGATCATGGACTTCTTGAGTTATGGGGACACTATGCGTTAGGTTGATGAGTAGAAGCACAGCTGAATCTAACATCGGATTGTTGAACTTGGTGTGTATAACGAAGTCGAATAACATGGCCCACACGTCTCGTATTTCTTCTTCCAGAGTGATGTCTCCTGGAGGACTGGTCAATGAGTGCTTAGCAGTGATAAGTTCAATGGTGCGCTCAATATCTCGGATCTTGTTCCTCTCAATCCCGACGTACAGTTCTGTGAAGATTCTTAGGGGTCGGGATGCTCGGAGGTAGGCAGGAACGCACTCGTGGCCGCCATTATGGCACTCCGTGTGTTCCATGCTGCGTAATATATATACAAATAGAATATAACGGCTGATAATAAGATTGGTATAATGTGGCCGTCGATCAGTCCTGGTGCGTAGCTGAACAAGCTATGGGGCATATAAATAACCGCCAGTTAATGGTTGGTAACAAGGAAAGGGGGACCCATGGCCTGTAGTCTGGAAGGCGCTGCCAGTTACCATTTTCTGCTAAACGAGATAAAAAATACGCACCAAAATACGATTAAGAAACCTGATAGTCTGGAAGATGATGATAAATGTCGGTTTCAAATTTTTTGGTCAAACACTACATTGAATATTTAAATCACAGTTGTCAAATATATGGATCTACCACCTCCATGGATGGCGATAGTCATATATATAAGCCGTTTCAAAGGTTGAACAGCTTCTGACAATTGTTGTCATTCACTTCTTGTGGATGTATAGACTTGAGATGATAGGGTCAGTTAACGCATGGGGCTCCCTCCAAACATGGGATACCTTGCAACAGCTCCCGAATAGCTGCTGCTCGTTGGAGTCAATGCTGTAGATCGTCGGAACATCTGACGTGGAGTTGTAGGTGGATTATCGCCTGCACCACCGTTTGTGCCCAATGCGCCGCCTCCTGGCCCTGCGTCTGGCGTATTTCGTCCACTTGGAGGAGAAGATAGCGAAGAAGCGGAAACCGGACCCGACATTTTATAGTTATACACTGCTAACCCAGAGTTTGAGGCTTGGTATGCGGTGACTCCAGCTGATTGTGGTTGATGACGGGGCGGAGGACGGAATCCATGTTTTACACCTTCACGGAAGATTTCTTCAAGCATCTGATTGACAATGCCTGCATCTTCGTATTCCTGGAATTCTTCCATAGTCGCAGGGCCAT
>NW_003456426.1:821679-839495 GCF_000151425.1 Trichophyton rubrum CBS 118892 | reverse complement strand
CGATTGTTTGAGCCTTGGGGACTTGGATATTGATTTTCCGGAAATCAGAAGCTAGTCCGTGGCCGACGAAAACACAGCCTAGGTTGAGCAGTAGCCAAAGCTTTTTATATGCTACCTTAAGCGGAACGAGGTTGTGTGCACTTGTTCGTGGGTCTAAGTCTCCAGGTTTGATGCCCGAATATTGAGTGACATAGTCAACAATGGGGTCTTTGATGGTGATATAATCATCGATAAAGGGGGAGCTTTCGAGGGTACCGTTACCCCGAATAACGGAAACACGAGCGAGACCACTCTTGCTGGGTCGAATCATTTCGTGGGTTCCATCGGCTTTGACTTCGATTTCTGCCTTTTCTAAGTCCACGAATTCAGTGTCCAGGGCAATGGCAGTTCCTGGAGTAGGCTTCTCATTCGGTTTCAACACCTGACAAGACTCGATTGGGCGACAGTTGCTAGAACGTATAATGTTAGCTGATGAGTTGGCAAGATAGATAAACTCCAGGGTAAACTTACTTCATAGACCACTCGTAGAAAAGGAGAGTGGTGTCCAAGGCATTCTTCCACGAGTCATCAACTCCGTGTCTGGCAGTTGATATTTGGTAAGACAGCACACACGGCTGCTTCCACGGCTGCTTGAATGATAACACCTCATTCTTATCAACTTCAGTGACAAGGAAGTCGTTGAAGAGATGCCATTTGCTTTCCTCTGTTGGTGTGGTCGCAGAAATAGCCACATCAATGAAAGACACTAGGTGAGGCTTCTTTTGCTCTACAACATCAATCTCAGCAACTAAACCCACAAGCTGATAAACCAGCAAGTTAGGGGTCTTTTCACGTTTCTGCGCCTGAAGCTCTGCTCCTTCAAAGCATCGCATCTGTTTACCGTCGGTGATAATCCCGACTTCCTCAGGCAGCCAGCCGGGGATGGACCAGAACTGTCTGCAGACGGGATTATTAATAGCCGCATTAATCATGAGGACCATTGGCATTCTCTCGACTGTTTTCCTAATGGCGACTTGTTGATATCGTCTGCAGGTGCTGCACCAGCCGCGGTTTTGGGCTTCACGCTCGATACTAGCGCGGAGAATGTTGGAGAATCGGCATGCTGGGTTACGTGCTGCCTGTTTGATGTCGACGGCTGGGTATATAAGTTCGCTTACGAAGGTGTTGCCTGCGCGAACGATTTCGTTACGGCAGTACATGCATCGGACTGATTCTATGGCTGAAGTGGCAAATACTTGATCCAGTTGATCGGAGCCCGGGTATAGAAGTCTGTAGTCGTTGGATATCTGATTTAAGAAGAACCGGTTGACGGATTGGATGGTAGAAGCGAGTGATTTGTTGCTGAGATTTTCTTCCAAGAGGCCGAGGTTAGCTGCTTCTCTGAACCCGCTGAACGTTTTGAGCAAGTTTGTTGCTTGACAGCTTTGGCCTCTTGCTTTGTCTAGCATGTCGAAGAGAAATCCCATCTCACAGAGAAGACAGTTTTCGTAGATGCAGTTTGTCGCAGCATGATGAAGGGCGAGGTTTTTGGCAAGTGGGATGAATTTAAATAGCTGGAGGAGTGCATTTGTGAATGAGTTGGAGATGTGTGTTTCTAGACCGGAGAAGTTTGTCTTGTTGTAATACCTAGTTATAAAGGATGAGTACAGCTGCGAGTAAGTAGCGCAAATGGGGTATCTTACCTGAAATCAAAATCATCGACGCCAAACTTGCTATATTTGATTTCTACATTACTATATTTCAACAGAGGATCGTTTTCCGCCTCCCCATTGATCTTTAAGCCATCTAAGTCATCCAAAGGCTCTTTATCACCAAGAGACTTGGACTTGGTATGTGCTCTGGCCTTTTCACTTAGGAATTTGGGAGCTGCAAGTGCGGTCTCAGTAGTGGGTTGACACCGGGTGTTCTCGACCTGATATCTATGTGTCTTCCGTGGGTTCGGGGCATATTGGCCCATATCGCTTGGATGCAGGTAGGGGATAATAGCCGGATCCACCTGTTTAGGGATACTTCCTACCTCGAAAACAAGATGGCTGGGCCAGGCTGAAAGAAGGCGGTCGTGATAATATGGCATACCAATCACATTCAATGGGGTATCTGCGGACCAATCTAGCATTGGTGGTCGGGGAGTGACGTCAGGGAATTCTGTTTCCTTGCTCATTTCATTGAAGTGAATTTTTGCAGGAGACCCCCAGAGATGGACTGAGCACTCCGCATCGTTGACGGCCAGGGCTTCGCCGGACGGTGAAATCTCCATGCCCAGCATGAAGCTGACATTTGCCTGGCGAAGGCTGATGGAATTCGGATTCATGAGGTCGACGACTTGTAGTTGGCCGGACTGAGAGGCGATGAAGCTTGTTGTTTGTAGTCTGGGATGCATACGCACATATGCTGCTCCGGCGTGAAAGGGGACAGGGGATAACGGGGTGAGTGATTTCAGGTCGTACACGTTTGCAAGAGGGTCGACGATGGGCGTTCCAATATGCCGTACGGAAAAGCCGCAGGTGACGAGAAAGTCGTTGCGGGCATCCAAATCGTTGATAACCGCACCATGGGCCTTCCAGCTCTTCAGCAGAGTATAGTCTGTCAAGCTGAGGACGTGAACCGACCCTGCGTCCGTAGCGGCGCAGAGATGTCGGGACTTCTTCATGATGGTATAGTTTGCTTCGGCAGGAATTTTCTCCACCACAGTACCTTTGTCCAGATCTATAATGAGCATCGTCGCTTGACAGCCCGCGACGATGAGGCGGGACGGATGCGTAGTGAAGCTCATGCAGCGCAGGTCGACCATTTCCGAAACGGAGAGATGCCATTGTGTTAGGCCACGGCGGGAAGTCAGGTGAACGCTTTTGGACGATAGCGATATAACCCCCTTGTCGTGGAAGAGGAGTTGTCGGACGGGCCCTTCAGATGTTGGGTGGGCTTTAACGGACGTATATCGAGTTAATTCTGGGCCATGGAAGGAGGTAACGCGGCCCTAAGCTGCTAATTAGCATGGATCATATTGGAAGGACAGAAATAAGGGACGTACAAACTCGTTGCCAGTCCATAAAAGCTCCTGCGTATCGTCGAATCCAATCGCCGTAGCTACGGTGGGCAACAGATGCGGTCCTGGGGGCGGCACCACAATGCGCGACACCTCATCCCAGTCCGCCTCCATGCTGGTTCTTTGCGTTCTTTGTCAAATCGGCTCCAGAACGCTGTGAGCGTTGCGTATGGCGCGGCAATCACCTTTGAGTCGGCGGGGGTTTCGTTTCGTCTCGCTCGGCGGTCAAAGCAGCGCGCAGCGAGTGAGGGATGCGTCCGTCGAACTCGAGCTACCCGTACGGGAATAAAGGGATCTTGTTCATCCTCGTCCTATCGCATTATATGCACGCGGATGGCTATGCCATGTATATGAGGATGTCGCACTCTGTCGTGTCTTTTGGTGTCGTCGCTGGGCCGAGTCGGCGATGCTGTTGCGACAGTGCGGGATAACTAACTAACGGCCAGCAGGTAGTTAGTTATAGTTAACTGCTAGTGACTAGCGTGGCGATATAGTGTAGAGAACCATGGAACGAGCAGTAATTGACGGCAAAACCTCACCAAGTACGTCATCTACACCCGCGCATGGCCATCTGTGCAAGTTATTATTTCGATAATCACGTTGAAACTCGATCAAAGTCGAAGTTGAAGTCGTTTTTTTCCTCTTTGGGATTTTTGATCGGTTGACGGTCACGTGCTGCTGGCTTGCTGTAGAGACGATTATTGAACACAAGCCAGGTTGCGCTCTCCGCTCGCTGTAGAGAAAAAGAAATATTCACTACTTCCTATTAGATTACGTCTTAGCTATTAATTAGGCATTTCTATTGGCTAAGAATATATATTTCAATTTGTGCCTGCCCATTCAACCAATCAACATCACATACCATATTATTTTATTATACAGAGATTGAAAGGAGATGATAAAGATGAATGAAAAATGAAATAGAATAGTTAGGTATAATTTCTAGCTCTTTGCTTGTTTTTTTTTGTGCTATCTCTTGTTTTATCCGTTATCAGTCAATCAATCTGTTGTTCTTCACTCCTTTTGCCCAACCAGCTAGACTATGAGTCAAATTCCAAATCAACTTTGGCAATATATATATAGATAGATAGAAGAATTGAACACATGAATGCTTTAGATAAATGCTTAACCAAACGGAGCCCAACGTTCGAAAGAGCGCTAATATCTATCTCCTCGATCCCGGGCCCGCAAGTCCGGCCTTGACAGCATCAAGAATCATCTCCCGCGCGAGCTCGACGTTGTCTCTCGAGCCCTTGACTTCAATCGCTTCGCCGCCAGCCTGGCCCTTGGGGACGTTGATCCTGCATCCGGTCTTGGAGCGGATGGCGTTGATTTGAGAACCGCCCGTACCCACGACGAAGCGGTAGGTCTTGGGGTCGGGCAGGATCAAGTACCCTGTACAGCACGGCTGGGAGGCCGAGGCTATAGCGGCGGTAAGCAGCGCCTTAGCCTTGGTTACGTTCTCGGGCGAACCGGAGAGAACCCAGGGGATTGTGGTTGAAGCTGAGTCAGAAGGTAGACTGACTGGCTCGACGATTTTCCAGGAGAATGTGTCGGGGGTGGAGTCGTCTGCGTCAGTGATGAGTGGGAGAGAAGTTGAGTCTGAGCGCGACTCAACGGCTGCAGGCGAAGGTTTGGCAGGCACTCTGTGTCCTGCATGGTCAACGGTGACCTGATGGTTGTTCCGCAGTTGGCGGAAAAACGCGCCGTTGTCGGATATCACATGGTGCAAGTGTGTTGGGACTTCAACGGTTTCACCTTGCTGGTCCCTGAGCATGGTTTCGATGTGTGTTTTAGCTTGTTCAACGGCGGCGGAGGGACCCTTGATCTTCACATCGGTCCGGTTCGAGCCCTGTTTGGGTACGTCCAGAATCACGTTGAATTGGGATTCGAGTTGGCGGCGGGTTTCGCCTCCTCGGCCGATGAGATGACGATGTTGGGATTGAGGGACTTCAATGGAGATGGTCACTTGGTCCTCCTTCTGGCGGACGAACTCTTCAATTGCATTGATCAGGCTGGTGACTACTGCCTCCTTGCCTTCGAGTTTGATGGTAGTTTCATCACTATCAGCTCGGGGGAACTTGACCACGCGGGATGCAGTGCTGTCGTCTGGCCCGCCGCATTCCACAATTAGTTTACGTATGTGAGCACCTAGCATTAGTAATTTTTGTTAGCAAATAGTATTTCAATCATAGTTTGCGAGTCAAGAGAGGGGGAGGGTATAAGGGTACGTACCACCAGCACCAATGAGAGCCTTATGATACTTCTTATCAACCTCAATGGTACGAGTAATGGTCTCATCAAAGTCCCTAGCCCTAGCAAGAAGCAGTTTCTTCGCATCATCAACCTGCTTCTTCGTCCCCTTGAGACGAATCTCAACTCTAGCTCCGGCCTCGCCTTCTCCGGTCTCGGGTCCAGGAATGTCAATCTGTGCACCCGTTTCAGCACGGAATTTATCCATTTCTCGTCCCCGCTGGCCAATGAGAGACGGTATCTGGTCGCGAGCAACCGAGACAACCGCTGAATGGGAGTGGTCTACGAGCCATTGATAGAGCGAGAGGATTTCATCACGGGTGCTGTCGGCGCCCTTCTTGGGCCCGCGGATAATGACTTCATCGGCTGCTTGGGGGGCACGGGAACGAGCGTTGCTGTTGCCATTGGTAGGGCCAGCAGCTTCGCTTGTATCGGCTATGGAAACGTCATCTGGAACATTGTTGTTGGCACGAGGGAACTGAACACGAACATTATAGCGTTCCTGGAGACGGTTGACCTGGCTTCCCTTCTGGCCGATAAGGTCACGATGATACTGCGGTGCAATCTTAAGGACGTACGTAGCTTCGTCTTCGAGTTTCTTTGCCAGGGCGAGAATACGAGTCTTTGCAGCTGCGGCCTTAGCGGGTGGTCCCTTGATGTCTACCTTGCCGTTTTCGACTTTGATATCTACGTCGAATTCCTCACGCAGCTTGTTGATGTTTTCGCCTCTTTTGCCGATGAGGAAGTTTGCGTATTTCTGGGGGAAGTCGAATGTAGTTACATGGTTGCGTTCACGGTCATCGCGTTCCTGGTCAGCTACGAAGGTGGCTAGCTTAGCTACCAGGTTAGCTACGTCAGCGGAACGGCCACGGATGGAGGCGTTGCTGGCGTTGTCGGCAGCAAAGGCGAGACTGACGGGTATATGCGTCTCGCCGTAGCTGGCTTGGTCCTGGGCGACGAAACGGCGCAGTCTGTCATGGTATTTGGGCGGGATGGGGACAGACTGGGAAGAGACGTCCTTGGGGTCACCTAGGACCTTGTGCAAATACTCCGTCGCTTCACGCAGGGCCTTCTGGAAAACGGCGGCGTCCTCGCTTGAAGGGCGGCATTTGAGACAGGGGCTCTGGGCGGTGACTTCTTCTGGGCCTTCGTAGGCGAGAACAAGGTTGACCGGCCTATCGGATGCTGGTGGACCGACAGTTTCTGGAACGACCAGGTGCACGCCAAACTGTTCTTTGAGCTGGGGTAGGCCACGCGAGCGGAGGTATCCGTGCAGGTAGGGATCGACGGGCACGGTGGCCAGCTTTGACGGGGGCAGAGCCTGGATCAGGTTCATGATATCGGACCGGGCCAGAATCGTATTTTTGCCGTTCCGCGAGTAGACCTCCCAGGTGATTGGAGCGTTGGAGGAGCTAGCCGTTTCGAGAGGCAGGACGATGTGGGAATCATGCGTCTTTTCGAGATGCTCAATGACCCGTCGGTGCTGGAGATAGGCCGTTAGAGCGCGGGCATGGACATCCGGTCCACAGGGGGCATTGGGGTGCTGGCGCGAGACATCGATATTGGCCATCTGCATGCTGGTAGCCAGGTCCATGGCGCGGTTGACACCAGCCTCGATGCTCTCTGCAGGGCCTGTGATGGTGAGGAACTCGGTATCGTCTGATGGCGGGGGCAGGACGATGGCACATCCGGTGGAGGCCAAAAAGTCGTGTAGGGAGTCACCCTTGTCACCGACGATGAATTGGTGCTGTCCACGGTTGATAGCGAGCTGACGGAGGGTGATACGGTTCTGTAGCAGTTGGGCTCTGCGCTCGATCTGGGCGCGGGCTTCCTGGGCTGCCTGTCGTTCACCGACGATGATGATGTGCTGGTCTGGGTCGGGAGTGTAGAGAACCGGTCCCGAGGTCGAGGCGGGCTCCTGTGGAGGGGGACGGTGGCCCCAGGTGTGGTATTTTGGCACACGGATCTGGGTCTTGGTGAGCTCCTCCAGCCTGTTGATGGACTGGTTGTGCGGACCGGCAATAAAGGGGAAGAGTTCCGGGGCCACGGTCTTGAGACGGAGGCTGATGTTGGAGGTGCGTTCCTTGACACGGGCCTCGATCTCTCGGCGGGCCATCTCTGCAGCGAGGGCGTCACCTTCAATGGTGATTTCAATTGTGTTGTCCTCGTCATCGTCGTCAAGCGGTTTGGACTCGTCTGGCTTGGGGACATCGATGCGGGCTCCGGTGCGGTCGAGGATGCCTTGGATGACGGCTCCTTGACGGCCAATGATGTGTGGTCTGGCCGAAGCCGGCACCGGGACCTTGACGGATTTCTACAACAGTTAGCACCTGAATAAAAAAAAATAAAATAAAAAAATAAATATAAAAAGCAAGAAATAGAAAAAAAAAGAAAGAAAGAAAGAAAAGAAAAGAAATGATTAGATTAGATGGAGAAATGGCTTACCGTGCTGCCAACCTGCTGGGCAACCTCCTTTAAGGCCTGCCTGACGGCATCAACGTTGCCTGTGCCCTCGAAGATGTAGACACCACCAGCACCCTCCCTGACCTCGAGTCTGACCTTGGACTTTTTGCTGATATCTCTCAGGATATCAGACACAGGCTTTTTGAGCTCCGAGCGAGGCAGCATCTGGGATGAATCGAAGCGGAACTGGTCCACATGTTTGCCTGGAATGGTGAGCTGTCTTGGTGTGGACGAGGCCGGAGCCGGTGCAGGTGCAGGAGAAGGAGCAGAAGCTGGAGTGAGAGTAGTAGAAGTGGCGCTAGCAGCAGTATTAGCAGGAGAAGGTTGTGGTTTGCTGCCTCCCCAAGCCACAGGGACGGCGGAGGGACGAGAGGAGGCCTTGGGACCGCCGAGAGCCGGGAAGGACTCTTCAGATTGGACGTCGAGGGCAGCAGCAGCAGCAGGAGCAGCAGCAGGTTTAGCAGGAGCAGCGGTGGCAGAGGGAGGCGGGTGGAGGATGTCCTCTTCGTCGACGACATCCTCTACCGTGGGCCCCTGAGCAGCCTCCTGGGCATGTTGGGCCATGAGCTCCTCTGCGCGAGACTTGGGGGCACCGTTGACGATCATGCCGGTGTTCTGAGTCTGAGAAGACAGCATGGCGAGACGAGCGAGCTTCGTAGTATCCGTACCGTTCTGGGAGTGACTGTTAGCGGTGGTTTCTGGCCTTCAATGGCTTTCAATGGCCTTCAATGGCTGGGGAAGGGAACGCTTACAGGGTGGTTATCGAGTAGGTCGTGTGCAGCAGGGAGCAGGAGAAAAGACGGGCTGAGCAGGCGAGAAGATCACTCCATCGTCGAGCAGCACTACCAACGCATTCACAAGAGACAATTCAGACAGGACAGCAGGCTTCTCCTCTGCAGGACGGGAGAAGGGCGGTTGGCGGGCGAGGATTTGGCGGTTTGACCTGACGGTTTGACGGTCGAGGATGTTCTGGTTCGGGAAGTCAAAGATCGAAGTTGGCGCTGAGGCGACGTTGCAAGAGCTTAGTCAGCGGCAGTAACAAGCGACACAGCAAAAGACAGCAAAAGACAGGGCAAAAGATGATAAAAGGGGAGTCGAAGAGAGGAAAGAGATGATCGAAATGGGAGTAGAAGAAGAGGATAATGGGACAGGCTTCTTTTTCTGCTGTTACTATCATAAGTAAGTCTGGACTGTCTTCTGCCAGTCTGCTACGTCCTGCTTCTATGATACTAGTTGCTATATTAAGTGGCTGTCTCATTAGCAGCAGATGAAACAGAAGACAGCAGTAAGTAAATAAACAGTACATAAGAGTGAGAGTAGAATGTGAGCAGTCAAGAGTCGGCCATACTTGGTGACAGCAGGCAGTAGTTAAGTATATAGAAGTTGCCTGCTTTCTCTATTACTCTCTCTGTACTGCTCTCTCCTCTTCACTGATAATCAACAGTCACTCTACTAGCAGGTCTGTCTACTGCACTTCTTCACTCTCTCCTTACTCTTTACTCTTCACTCTCTCCTTACTCTTTACTCTTCACTCTCTCCTTACTCTTTACTCTTCACTCTCTTCTCTTCACTGTTAATGTAATTAATGTAATTTAATGTAATTTAATGTAATTAACCGGGGTAATTAAACGCAAACGAAAAGCCAAAATAAAAATAAAAAAATAAAAAATAAAAAACTTAAGCGTAACTTATTTTAGGTGTAACTCTTGGGCCTTTTTGGGCCTTTTGGGCGGTCACTTCTGGTCCGACCCTGTACCCGTCTGTCACTTACCGTACATGACGGTCTCGCCCTGGCCTGGTTCCTCCCTAGCACGCTAAGCACTCACCTGCTGTTCCGTGCCTGTGGAGTACGCGTCATGACAAGACAATACCACCTTGGCCCCCCAGTCCCCTCTCTTCTGCGTTCTCCTCCTGCAATTTGCTTGCTTTGGCTCTTCTGGCTTGCTTCTTCTGCTTCTGCTTCTGCTTCTTCTGCTTCTTCCTCCGCCTGGGCTCTTTTTAATCTTCACCTTGTCTCTGCTCGTCTTCTTCTCTCCTTCTTCTTGTCTTCTTCTTCTCTGCTCACTCTCTTCTGCGCCGTTCTCCCTGCCTGCGACGTGTCTGACCGTCTGGACGCCCAGAGCTTCATCCAAAGCTCGCCCCAAAAACCCTCCAGTCCTGCAGGCCAACTTCGACCTCCCGCCCGGCCTCACGCTTTTCACGATGGACTCCGAGCCATCGCCAAAGCCGCACCGCCCATCCTCGAAACTACACAAGCAGCCGCCCAGCTTCCTCCAGCAGTCCTCCTCGTCTTCTTCCAGCCCGCTCTCCTCCCTCAGCAACCTCACCTCGCCATGGTCCGTCAGGAAGAAGCACTCCTCGACCTCGCTGCAGCGCCATCCCTCCGCTCCCGTCTACCCGCGCTCCTACTCCGACAGAGAGCGAGAGCGCGACCAGGCCCGCGAGAGAGACCACTCCCGCACACGCTCGAGTAACTTTGCCTCCTCGTCGGCCTCCGTGGACCAGCTGGCGGGTGGTGGTGTTGTCAGCGGTGGTCCTCCTGGGGGGGCCAGTCCTGTCAACGGCGTCGATTTTGGGCGCTTACAGTTGGTCCAGAACAACACGCACACGCCGAACAGCAACACCAACAACATCATCATCAACAACAACACACAAATTATGCAGAACGGGAGAGTCTCGAGTTCCACGGGCGAAGAGGATGACATTCCCTCGACATCTCACAGCAACACCAACAACAACAACAACAACAACAGCGGTAACGAGATGACAGAAGAAACGATGGTGCCCAGCCGGCCCCCCATGCCGCACAGCTACAGATCCAGTCCGGAGGTCTCGCCTAGCCTTAACAACTCCGCTGGGTTTGGACCCTCTCCCGCCGCCACCACACCCGGAGCGGGTATTGCTACCTCGATTCCGCTCAATCGACAATCAGACGAAGGGTCGAGCTCACCCGCCAATCCCAACAATGCACAGAGCAGTACTGGCGGCGGTAGCGGCGGCGGCGGCGGCGGTGGAGGAGGAGGCAGCAGGCTCTCGTTGAGCAGGAAGAAGACCGGCTTTAGCAACTTCGTCAACAGCATGCTGGGCTCGCCGAGGAATATCAAGATCTCTGCGCCAGAGAACCCGGTGCACGTCACTCACGTTGGCTTTGACAACCAGACCGGACAGTTCACAGTATGCTCTTGCTCGCGTCACTTTGATTCATCACCACCTTTCTTTCTCCTTCACTATTCTATCCTACTTCACTTCCTATCTACTTCACTGTCTGCTTCACTATCCTGTCAACTTTACTTCATATGCTAACCTTCTCAGGGTCTACCAAAGGACTGGCAACGCATGCTGCAGGAGTCCGGCATCTCAAAGAAAGAGCAAGAACAGCATCCGCAGACAATGGTTGATATCATGAAGTTCTATGAAAAGAACGCTGCTGGCCGTGACGACGAAGGTGTCTGGCACAAGTTTGATAACGCTAGACTGGCAGACCACTATCATCATCATGAGCAGGTCACTCCTCTCGCTACCAGCCCCGGTATCACATCTCCGAGGTTCCCGCAGAACCACGAAGGAAGCTTTGAGAACCCCCGCGCACCGCCTCCCATTCCTCGACAGACCCCCCTCGCCAGTCCACCGCCACCTGCTCCTCCGACTTCGTCTTCTGCTCCTTCATCTATGCCTACTTCGGCTCCGTCCGCTCCAGCATCGGGATGGGTTCCAAATCGAGCAGCTCCAAAGGCTCCTAGACCACCGCCACAGCCATTGATCACTCCTACCAGTGCTGGCGCCTCTTCTCTCCCCTTTGGTGTCCAGACCATACCAGAGTCTGCTCCGCTACAATCGACTTCCACTCCGACAACTACTCCGCCAGCCACGGCTAGGAGCCGCTCGAATTCCAATGCCAACGGCGGAATCAGTCCCGGTGGTCTGTCTCGTAAGCCTTCTACGGCAATTACTTCGCCCGCTGTCTACCAGCAGATGCAGGAACAGGCCATTACTGCTGCTCAGCAAGCCATTACCAACAAGCAGATCGAGCGGTCCAGGAGTATGAGACAGCAGCAGCAGGCTCAACAGCAGCAACAACAACAGCAACAGGCTCAGCAACAAATGAATGAGCCATCTCCTGTCGACTACACGGCTCCGGACGGGAATTATCCCCAAATTCAATCCCAGAACTACCCTCTACAACACGCCCAGGGTCCCCGAGTTGTTCCAGCCCCTGTCCCAGTTCCAGCACACGCCCCTGTGCCAGGGTCAGCCCAGATTCATCCGCAACAGCAGCAACAAATGCCACTACCTCCCGGGGCCTCCGCTCGTCCGCGTGTCCGCCCCCGCCAGCCCCCTACCCCCACGATCGACATCCGCGCCCGTCTCAACACTATCTGCACCACTGGCGATCCCACCCGCAAATATCGAAATCTCCACAAAATCGGCCAAGGCGCGTCTGGTGGTGTTTACACTGCCTATGAGATCGGCACAAATCACTGCGTAGCCATCAAGCAGATGAATCTTGAACTGCAGCCCAAGAAGGACCTTATCATCAATGAGATCTTGGTCATGAAGGAGAGCAAACACAAGAACATCGTCAATTACATGGATTCGTTCCTGCACGGCGGAGACCTCTGGGTCGTCATGGAGTACATGGAGGGAGGCAGCTTGACGGACGTGGTTACTTTTAACATCATGACCGAGGGACAGATTGCTGCCGTTTGTCGGGAGGTAGGTCGCCTTTTCCCTAATATCTCTTACTCGGTACCCCATTCTAACTCTTCTGTCTAGGTCCTGCATGGTCTCCAGCATCTGCATTCAAAGGGCGTCATTCACCGAGACATTAAATCAGATAACATCCTTCTCTCCCTTGAAGGCAATATCAAACTAAGTTAGTCCCCTTGCATTTTTTTTTTTCTAACTGCCACAAAAAAGGTAAATTTCTAACGTCTTCCCAGCCGACTTTGGTTTCTGTGCACAAATAAACGACGCCCACCACAAACGTAACACAATGGTCGGAACACCCTACTGGATGGCCCCCGAAGTAGTCACCCGCAAAGACTACGGTAGGAAAGTCGACATCTGGTCTCTGGGCATCATGGCCATCGAGATGATCGAAGGTGAACCGCCGTATCTCACCGAGTCGCCTCTCAGAGCACTCTACTTGATTGCCACGAATGGAACTCCCGCCATCAAAGACGAGCAGAACCTCTCGCCTGTCTTTAGAGAGTTCTTGGGCATGGCGCTGAAAGTGGATGCAGAAAAACGGGCTTCAGCACATGATTTGCTCAAGGTAGGATCCTCTTTGTTTAGTGATTTGAGTGTGTGTAGTGCGTTACTAATAGTTTTTTATAGCATCCTTTCATGAGCTACTGTGAACCACTCTCTAGCCTAGCGCCGCTTGTTAAGGCTGCGCGCCAAAACAGAGCGCAAGAGAAGGCGCAGAAAGGCGGCGCTTAGAGTTGCTTACACAACACCGCCGCATAGTATGAGATAACATATTATATGCCATCACTACTTCTCATGTTTGCCCCTTTTTTTCCTTCTATCTCCCCCCTTTTTTACTTCACCTTTACCTTACTTTATTCCGCCTTTACCTTCTCCTTCTACCATTTTACTCCTGATATCTCTTACACCGTATACTATACTCCATGCACTTTCTTCCTTCTCCTCTCAACTCCACTCCGCGATACCCACAAGACTTCTCCCGCTTTACGCCTTCACTTACTCTCCGACCAACTTCTTCATGACTTCTTTGCTTGTTTTCTCTAGGTTATTCGGCTCAGATAGATCGGTTTTTTCTCCCCCATCATGGTTTCCCTTTTTTTTCTTCGTTTTTTTTTTTGCCAGTTTTTACCCCTCTGGGAATGGATCGATGGATAGGTGGTATGCTATGGTGCATCCGGGCCAGAAGATATGAGACGATGACTCGACTTGACCTCCCATGACCAAAATACAATGCAACACAACCAAACCCAAAGCAAACCAAAGCAAGCGAAGCAACAAGCAACAGCTACTTCTCCTCTGTTTCCACCTTTTTTTCCAACGTGATATGTCCTGCCTTGCTTTTTACCTGCCCTGCCCTGCGAACTGCGAAATATAAGTTATACGTGACATGAATATGAGATGTGATCTTTTCCTTTCCTCCCCCCTTTTCTTCGTTATCAACGCACCAACCTAGTTACGGCATTTCTTCTTGCTTATTTATGTTTTTACCACTGCTCTTTCTGCTGGCCTGATCTTGATCTGCTTCCTCGCTTACCTGCCACGTTAAAAGAAGCTGGGTTTTCCTTCATGTTATGTCCATCCGATATGTTCCTTTTTTAAAACAAAAATAACAGCGACGAATTTCCTTTCTGCTTGCTTCGTTTCCTCCCCTTTTCTTCTTCTCCCTGGCTTTGTCTTCCCCGCTATCCACCGGCTATCCATCTAGCTATTGTACTCGTCTTATCCTAGTGTGCCATTATCTATCAACGTCTATTCCTCTTCTTCTCCGGCTTCGTCTCACCTGCTACCAATAGATGCCATCAATAGAACTTGTTTTGCCCTGCTCATATCATCCGCTTACGTAAGGTCTATTTAAGCCACGTATTACGTAATTATGCCGCGCCACGAAAACGCGCTCAGCCCAGCGCTGACGTAATCGAAGCCGCATCCGCCGACCTTTCCTTGACGCAAAGCAAAGCAAAGCCAAAAGCCAGAAACACGATCCGAGGCAGCATCTCCAACTACCCTTACGCACGCACGCCGGACCCCTCGAACGGCTTTAGAAGATATACATTTACCACCACTCGTCCGGCGCAGGTTCTCGCCTCAGGTGTACACTACTACCGCCCCTCTGTGCGCACAGCATATCACACAGCTTGCTTGACTAGATATCTGGTTGCCTGTGCGGGGTTTGGCGCCGTACCTTACATACGACCGAACCTATCCACGAACAAACGAGGACGAATAAGCGAAGACCGAAGAAGGTACTGCGCGGAGCTGTTTTTCGATATGTTTCGTGTGCAGCAGAATGCATTTGATGATGCTGTCGGTAGGGTTCATGCGGTTCTTTTCATGGCTCTGTGCAGCTGACGACTGATGCTAACTGCTGTTTGCTACTATAGCTAAGGCGACGGATGAGAATCTGACCTCAGAGAACTGGGAGTATATCCTTGTACGTTATACGTACCTAGCCCATGGGTGATGCTGGGATTAGTAGCTAACGGATAAACCCTGGTAGGACGTTTGTGATAAAGTGTCGTCGGATAGCTCTGGGTAAGGGGGATCGTCCGCTATTATTAGATTGGGATGGAGGGTGGAGCTTACTGATGGAAACATAGAGCGAAAGATGCTGTTGCTGCATTGATCCGAAGACTGGCACATCGAAATGCGAATGTTCAGCTTTACACGCTTGAGGTACGTTGGATGCGGGTGGGGGTTGTTATGGTCTATCTAACCATTACTGACGCCGGTATAGCTTGCAAACGCCTTGTCACAGAACTGCGGACAGAAGGTGTACCAGGAGCTGGCCTCTAAGAGCTTTACAGATGCGCTTCTACGACTTGCAAATGATAGGGTAAGTGTGTCCCCTCGAATACTGTTAAGCGGTCTCGCTAATGGATGGTTATAGAACACCCATCAGCAAGTAAAGTCGAAGATACTAGAACACATAGAGCAATGGACGGAGATGTTCTCTAGTAATCCTGACCTAGGGATCATGGAACAAGCCTACCTTAAGCTCAAGTCTCAGAGTAAGCCTCTTGCATCGGTCTCTTTGAAAAGTGCGACCTCCGATTGGTTTCCGGGCTAACGGGCCGCAGACCCAAACCTTCAACCCCCGTCCAAACCGACCAAGCGGGAAATAACAGAGTTGGACAGACTAAAGGAGGAAGAAGAGCTGCAGATGGCCCTTGCGCTGTCCGTCAAGGATAAACAACCCGCCACCGAACAGCAGCCATCAAACAGCGAGTCCTTCCAGCAAGCATCTGCTGCAGAAGGGTCCAATACTGCATCTACATCTCAACCTACAGCCATTGCATCGGGTACCACGGCCGCCACCGTCTCTCGGGTTCGAGCATTATACGACTTTCAGCCCTCGGAGCCAGGCGAGCTTCAGTTCCGAAAGGGCGATGTCATCGCTGTTCTGGAATCGGTGTACAAGGATTGGTGGAAGGGTTCTCTCCGCGGCCAGACCGGCATCTTCCCTCTGAACTATGTTGAGAAACTCTCGGATCCCACGCAGGAAGAACTTCAGCGGGAGGCGCAGATGGAAGCAGAGGTGTTTGCGGAGATCAAGAATGTCGAGAAATTGCTGGCCCTCCTCAGCACGAGTAACTCGGAACTAAATGTGCAGGAAAACGAGGAAATTACCACCCTCTACCATTCTACTCTAGCCATTCGACCGAAGCTGATCGAGTTGATCGGCAAGTACTCCAAGAAGAAAGGTATGTCGTCTGGGTTTCCTATGATACGAGGGGATATCGAACTAATGTGAATAGATGACTTTACGCAATTAAATGAAAAGTTCATCAAAGCTCGTCGGGATTACGAAGCTCTGCTTGAATCTTCAATGGCGCATCCTGGTCAGCCGCAGTTTGGTCGTCCGCCGCCTCAGGCTGCTTATGCGTACCCACCTTCCGGGGTACAGCAGTACCCTCCTGGCCCACAGCAGCCTGACCAGCGATACTTTACTCCCCGTCCAGGTAAGGAAATGCAGCCTTTCAAATTCGAAACCAGAGAGCCTGGGCTGATCATGTTTATAGGAGCTCAAAATGCGCCACCGTCTAATGACCCTTCAGCATACTATGGCGCTGGCGCTGAGCAATCT
This sequence comes from Trichophyton rubrum CBS 118892, assembly GCF_000151425.1. Classification (NCBI taxonomy): domain Eukaryota; kingdom Fungi; phylum Ascomycota; class Eurotiomycetes; order Onygenales; family Arthrodermataceae; genus Trichophyton; species Trichophyton rubrum. The sequence continues at coordinate 822,939 of NW_003456426.1, read as the reverse complement.
GGCCCGCCATACCCCTCAGCCGCTTCTCCTGAGAATAGAAAACATACACCTGTTCCCGGCCAGCAGGGTCAAGATGCCTACAGCAACCCACAGACACAGTATACGATACAGACCAAGTTAGACCAGCCACAGGAACTCAGTACATCGGCATACGACTCTCCTCAAACAGCAACCAACCCTAATGCCCGACACTCCTACCATCCACCTATGCATGAATCCCAGCCTTCTGCAACCCATCCGCAGCACTATCCACACCCACAACAACCCGTCGCCTACCCACCACCAGGCGGTGCATCCGCACCCGCTCCTGACCTCAACAACCAAACTGTCCAAACTGTCCCTCCTGGTTCCAACCCTCAATACCCCATGCCACAAGACCAGTCGCAGCAGCAACAACCACAGCATGGCCCGCCTCCAACCCACCCGCCCCCTTCAATCCCACAATCCACTTCCCCCCAACCTCCTTACCCAAGCTACCCTGCTCCCACGCCATCTGCTCCTGGAGTTCCCCCGGGGTTCCAAGCTTACCACCCCCAGCAGCCAGGGGGTCCAGTGAACCCTAACCCAAACCCCAGCCGGTATTACCGATAATTTTTTTCTCACCTGATATTCTTGTACTCACTCACGCTCGCTAAATCTTTTGATCTAGGTAATTCGGAGGGGCGGCCTTTCGGCCAAATTACGAGTATCTATAAGCGTGCTGGGGAAATCGTTTTATCTTCTAGCGTCTTACTTGGGTCCTCAATTCTCTACATTTGTCTTTTCCTGGCCACTGCTTCAAAGCTGACATACCGGTCTCAATATAAAATGTCTTCCTTTTTTTTACGCAACAATTCAGGGGTAAGGCGCATTACCTCGAACCAATAAAGTTTAAAATCTCCGATAAAGTGTAAAGTTAGTAAGCGCTTCCGCCCGGTAAACCTTAAATGTACCATATTTCATTGGCCAAGTCTTAAACCCCTTGGATTATTCAGCCAATTTCGGTCCATCGGAAAAGCGAGGTCAGAATAAATATCCAGCGCCCTTATCGCCTTTAAAACAACCTCGAACAAGCTACAAGCACCGCAATGCGATTAGGAATATGGCAGAAGGTTACGTTCCCGTCGACAAAGATGAAGACGACTCACATAGTATACGCTCCACTCACGTAACTCCAGACGACCATACGATCGAACAAGGCATTGAATACACCCCCGTCAGCGCATCCGTGCTGATCGGCTCGGGCATTTCGCTCCACCCCGACTACGACAGTAACGGATC
>NW_003456426.1:801838-818818 GCF_000151425.1 Trichophyton rubrum CBS 118892 | reverse complement strand
GCGTCAAATGTTAACTAATTATCCTTTTCTGATATTAGCAACAGCATGGCTGGGCTTCTCTATGGTTTGTGAAACGTCCTTGAATGCATGCTAGTGTAACGTCATGTTTCTAAGCTTATGCTAATTTTGAACCTTAGGCTGGCCTATCAGTCGATTGGCGCTATATACGGAGATATCGGCACGAGTCCTCTATACGTCTTCTCAGCAACGTTTTCTACCCAGCCGGTTCTGATTGATTTGATTGGCGTTTTGTCACTTATCATTTGGGCTTTATTGCTCATTGCTACCATCAAGTATGTCGGTATAGTGCTTTGCGCAAATGATAATGGAGAAGGAGGATCCTTTGCATTGCTATCGATCATTCGGAGACATGTGAGTTACATTACTCCTTGAACATGGCGAAATGTGCATGAGGCTATATTGGTAGCTAATGATGACCATTAGGTACATCTTGATTGGCGTGATGCTAAAGCTAAGCTTGAAGATGACTGGAGGGATGGTAAGATAGATGAGACAGCTGGGTTCAACGGATACGTCAAAAGGTGGCTAGCAAATAGCTCTGCTGCCAAACGCGCGATTACTGTTCTTGCTGTGCTTGGTGTCTGCATGGTCATGTCAGGTATCTTCCCAACTACTCCGCGATACTTTAGCTAGTGGGCTGACTTATTGCGTAGATAGCGTGTTGACTCCGGCACAATCAATTCTCGGCGCTGTCCAAGGTACCCTCCCTTCCAGCAATAGCTATGCTCATTCCCTCCAACTGACGTGCTTATAGGTATTCAGATTGCTGCACCGGATATACCATCCCATACTATTGTTGGCATCACATGTGCTCTGATAGTCATATTATTTGCACTACAGCCAATCGGAACATCAAAACTAAGCAACTACTTTGCTCCTATTGTTACAATCTGGTTATTGTGCAATACATCCTTTGGCCTATTTGTTCGTATCCCTCTTTAATTCTACATGTGGAACTTCGAGACTAACTGGGTATAGAACCTGGTGTTGTATGACCATACCGTCCTAAAAGCATTCTCTCCGACCTATGCTATTTCTTTCCTACTTCGGAATGGGCTTTCAGGCTGGAGATCGCTTGGCGGTGTTCTCCTTTCTTTTACAGGTTGGTTACCTTATCCCAGCGTTATAAGTTCATGCTAATTGGACTATTCCGCAGGGGTTGAAGCTTTATTTGCCGATCTAGGCGCATTCTCCGCGAAGTGAGTACCCATATTAAACCCATTTGTATAAAGTGATGCTAATTGGTACATTCACAGAGCTATCCGGTTCTCATGGCTTTGTTTTGCACTACCGTGCTTGTTGATTATATACAGTGGCCAAGCTGCGTATATCAGCGAGCATCTAGACGCATTCGAGAATCCATTATTCAAGTCCGTCCCGCCAGGCCTATACTGGCCCACCCTGGTACTCTCCATGATTACCTCAATCATTGCATCGCAGGCCATGCTCACTGGTAGCTTTCAATTGATATCTCAAGCTGTTCGGCTGGGGTATCTTCCCAAACTTACCCGTGTGCATACGTCAAAGAGGATAACAAGCCAAATATATATACCCCTGGCAAATTGGTTTATGATGGCCTGCGCACTTGCTGTTACCATAGTGTACCAAAATGTAAGTATTCTGCAGTTCACGGGGGTCATATTCTTTGTAACTAACTTTAGTAGACCACTCGCCTTGGAAATGCCTATGGTGTCTGTGTGGTGGGAGTAAGCTTCATCACAACCTGGCTGGTGACATTAGTTGCTATCGTTGTCTGGAATGTTCACTACCTGATCGTGATCCCCATATCACTATTCATCGGACTGGCTGATACCTTGTTCCTCTCCGCCGCCCTGGCCAAGGTGCCCTCCGGTGGATGGTTTACCCTTGTTTTAGCTGCAGTCCTAACGACAACCCTGCTTGTATGGAGCTATGGAGAAGGATCAAAGTGGGCTGCACGGAAAGATGAGAGAATATCTCAAGCCGTGGTGTATCCAAACCAGAATGGCCAGTTGATACTGCGTGAAGAAGGTGTGGATCAACCAGTAAAGAAAATAAAAGGTTGGTAATAATATGCATACACATAATATCCATACGAAGTGTTAATTTCGGTGTAGGGATCGGGGTATTTCTGACTGACCATGATGCCGGTTCCCCTTCGGTATTCAAGCATTTTGTCCACAAGTTTGAATCAATACACGAGATATCCATCCTTCTTCACGTTAAACGTGTCCTCAAATATACTGTTAGTAGCATGGCTGCCCACTTTTATTGTCTGCGTGTCTGACCCATGCCCTGCAGGTAGCCGATGAGCGCCGATTCACACTACGACAAACAGGAATTCAGGGGCTGTTTCATGTCACCTTGCAATATGGCTACGGAGACACCGTGTCCTGGAACTCCTTTGAAAAAGACATCCTAAGTGAATTAGGAACTATCACTCCGGCATGTCGGGACGATCTGGAGGCAGAGTCCCCCACAGCCAATTTTGGTGAAGAGTCGTCCACCGCGATGCCACTTACCACCAAGAGACCCTCCACAAAATCTATCACATATATAGTCGGGAAGGACAAACTCTATCTCCTCCCAACGTCCAACCTGATCCGCCGCGTATTTTTATGGGCGTTCATCCACCTGAAGAACCGCGAGAAGACAAAGCTAGATCACCTGAACGTTCCGGTCGATAGGCTGCTGGAAATCAAGTTCTCCAAAGGGATATAAACGGGTACGGAACAGGCGTCTGGAGTTTACGACGGGAAAGCACATCGTAATTTTTTTCATAGATATAGACTTAGGCACTTAACAATGTAAGATGAGTGTGCTCTGGTGTTGCCTGTCTCCCTTTTTCAACCCCCTTTAAATCGCTACTCTCCGGCTATCACATGCATGACTACCTACCTTAGGTAATTAAGTTTATGCTTACTAATAGCATTCGGAGCGACTTTCTTCCTGCGCATAAATCAGTGGATTCCGATTGGTCGGCAAAGATCAGGTCACCTCGGCTTCTCATTTTCTTTGCCGCGAAAACGACGAAGACGATGAAAAATGGTTGGGATAAACCAGCAGTCCACGGCCTTGATATTCACTGCAATAAGAGTATCTATATGCTGTCAAAGTATTCTGTAGTCTAGTAACAGGTAGGCTGAGTAATATCCGCAGCGTTAATCGTCGATCGGGCCCTCCAGTGCTTGGCGACCGCTCTTTGAGTTCAACAATAAAAAAAAAAATAATAATAATACTTTAATTCACTATTAATTCAGGCCCGACAAAGGGTTAACTAATGATCTCGTTCGTCCTTTGAACTTGCCAACCACCAACCTCCAGCCGGCTACAGACCAGATCGCCTCTTCTACCACTTCACCAGCGCCGTCGCCGTCGATATACTCCCTCACCAGCTGCCATCATGTCTGCCGATAAGGAATTCACCCTCAAGGAGGTCGCTGCTCACAGCACCAAGAAGGATCTCTACGTTGTGATCCATGAGAAGGTCTACGACTGCTCCTCCTTCATCGACGAGCACCCGTACGTCTGACCCGACATCTTCCCCTGCACCTCTCTTCCGTGTCACGGATCATTGAGGCATCTGTGTCTATATTCCACCGCATCAGACATGCACCGTATCTGAAAACAGGGGGCTAACCTGCTTATCTGTTCAATTTAGCGGTGGTGAGGAAGTCCTGCTTGATGTTGCCGGTCAAGACTCCACAGAGGCCTTCGAGGACGTCGGACACAGCGACGAGGCCCGTGAGATCCTCGAAAGTATCAAAGTCGGCACCCTGAAGCGACTGGTATGCTTTGCTCTGCTCCGGCTTTCTTCTTTTCTCCGCATATTGGGGGAATTATTCTGCTGACTTTTCTCTCTCTCGCAGCCTGGTGATCCTGCCCCAGCCGCCGCTCCTACAACCACCACCACATCCACTAGCTCAAGCGACTCTACTGGCCTCGGAATCGGTCTCTACGCCGTCCTCTTGGTCGGTGCTGCTCTCGCCTACGGTGTCTACCAGTACATGGCCACCCAGCAGGCACAGCAGCAGGCATAGACGAAATATAATTACAGTCTGTCTCTTAAGAAGCAATAAACGACATGATTCTTCATTATTAAAGACCATTTATGATCAATTACCCTGCCAGATCTATGACCCCTTTTCCTCTTGGTCTTGATTACTTCAACACATTCTCCTTGAGGCTTGAATTACACTTGTCAAGAGCTCACCTTTTAGAATTCTTTAGTTTATGGGATTGTTTTCTTCTTCTTTTATTTCTCCCTGCTATGTGTTTCTTGCTATTATTTATTTGCCTTCATTCACATTTTTTTGCAAGGAACTCTCCGCCTATGAGTGATGGGCTGAGTGATCGATTAGATGACTCTTTTTTCATACCAAAAAAACAGGCCAGAGGAGTGTGGGTATACAATTTACCAGGTTCTTGAGACAGATTATCGTCCTCTTTTCCTACGTATATCATCTTCAGCCGTGGTTGTGGCTTTATTCCCCTACATGCCCCATTGCGGATTACCAAAAGGGGGATCCGAGTGCTGAACAGCCACCAGCAATTTTCGTATCTCAATTTCTCTAGATTAAAGGGACAAGCAGCGTATCTCTTTGCATCCCTGTAGATATCATCTCGCAATTCTCCGATATGCTCTTTGCAGTGCCTGTTGGACGATGCAGCTCTCATAGTCCGTATTAAACTAATTGGCTGACCCCACGAGTAACACCGAACGTTGCCTCTTTGACCCCGCCAAACTCACGTTGAACTACCAAATACAAGACATCAACTTCAGCAATTATCGTTGATGAGAAAGAAATACGCAATATGTCACGCCATAGAGTGAAGAATATCAGTTATGACGATGACGACCTGGACGACGAAATCGATGACAATGACGATGAGCTTTCTCCCGAAGACCGCGAACAGATGCGACTCGCGACAATAGAGGTGCAGCAGCTGCTACGCTCGCAGATACCAGCTATAGAAGCTAAAGAAGACGATATATGGGAGACTCTATGGCATTATTACTATGACGTGGACAAATCTGTCGACTACTTGACCAGTATGACTTGTTCTTTTCTATCCCGGCTAGTTACTACAAGTAAATACTGATAACTATTACTCCGTGTAGAGAAATATAGATCGCAGGAAAAGAAGGAAACGAAAGCAAAAGCGTCCACTGCTGCAACAAAAAAGAAGAATACAGCTGGTGAGTTTGTTTTGTTTCGTCTTTCCTCGTTTGTAATCCCTTTTGGACGTTGGGAGGTCCCCTCGGATATAGGTGCATATCCTGCTCTACGGTGCGTCACCATTTCAATTACACTCATCTTAGTGTGGCTTTAAACGTCCATCCGGAGACGCTACTTATACCAATAAATCACTGAAGCTATTACTAACTTGTTGGCTTTTACTCGTCTAGTTACAGATTCGACGGTGTCAACCTTACCACTACCTTACTCGAGCCACTTCTCTGTGCATGACTTCTTCAAAGACTCTCCGTGGTTAAATATCCCGCCACATCGGCAAGCGGAGATCTTGATCGAACCACTATATCCTAGACTAGGATTGCTAGGGGGATCTTCCTCCGAGAAGCCCGGGAAGATGTCAAAGTTGGCCGCTCTAGCTGCTGCACGCAAGAAAAAGGAAGCCGAAAGACAGAAAGCTCAAGAACAAGGAGAGGCAGGAGGGTCAGCAGAGGAAACGAATAAACCTCTTTCCTTACGGGATAGGTTGGCTGGTGGTGGGAAAAGCAGGACGCCCACGCCTTCTAGTTCTAGGTCATTGACACCGCTGAGGGGTCTGAGTCGGTCTCCCAAGAATGAACAGTCACAGGCGATTGGAGAAGGCGCAAATATTGGCCAACAGCTTGCATCAAAAGCGACTCAGCAAGAACATGATCGCAAAGAAGCTGATATATCGAAGTCCGAGGAAAAGCTTGCGGCTGGCCCGTCTGAATTTGCAGCAATAATAATCGGCGAGAAAAACGAATTAGGGGAACCTGCTTCCAGCGTCTCACCTCGTGCATATAATCTGTTTGATTTCGTCGTGCAAGATCTCACTGAAGTTTACAATTTTGCAGAGCCGAGCCCGGACGATGTCGTTATCAATGCACAGAATGCAGCTAAAGGTTTGTTAGATTCCATCTAGGTAAATGCTTCGCAGGATAACTAACTAGGGCTGGTGCTTTACAGAGAAGAAAGCAAAACGAAATGCCAACCAGCAGGCAGCCGGAAAAGCTCAAACGGACTTGGCTGGCGGTGTGCAGCAGCTATCAGTTGAACCTGTGAAGGTGAAAAGCAAAAATTTAGACGTATTAGAAGAACATCGAAAAGCAAAGAGGAAGAAAGCTGCGAATTTTGTTGTTATTGGTTTGTTGCCTGAATTGGCTGTCAAATGGGTGTCCCGCTAACAAACATATTATAGGCCATGTTGACGCCGGGAAAAGTACGCTTATGGGGAGACTGCTATACGACCTTAAAGCGGTCGACCAGCGAACAGTTGATAAATACCAACGAGAAGCCGATAAGATCGGAAAAGGATCGTTTGCGTTTGCATGGGTTCTTGACCAGGGCGCAGAAGAGCGCGCTAGAGGTGTCACAATCGACATTGCTTCAAATAACTTTGAAACAAAGGATACCAAATTTACAATATTAGATGCGCCGGGACATCGAGACTTTGTGCCCAATATGATTGCCGGTGCAAGCCAAGCTGACTTCGCCGTTTTGGTCGTTGATGCTAGCACCGGTAAGTTTGAATCTGGCTTGAAAGGACAGACTAAAGAACACGCTTTGCTGGTCCGGAGCATGGGTGTGCAGAAGATGGTTATTGCCGTTAATAAGATGGATATTGTAGACTGGAATAAGGACAGATTCAATGAGATTGAACAGCAGATATCCGCCTTCCTGGTAACAGCTGGCTTCCAGGCGAAGAATATCTCGTTTGTTCCTTGCTCTGGTCTTCAGGGAGACAATATAGCGCGAAGGTGCGAGGATAAAAAAGCCGGCTGGTACACCGGCAAGACACTTATTGAAGAACTAGAGACTTCAGAGCCATTCTCATACGCCCTCGAGAAACCTCTACGGATGACGATAGGAGATATATTTCGGGGAGGTATCCAGAATCCCCTATCTATATCTGGACGGCTTGACGCTGGCCACCTCCAGGTGGGCGATCAGTTTCTGGTCATGCCCAGCGGAGAGAAGGCAGTTGTCAAGAGTCTGGAAGTCGACCATGAGCCAGTGGATTGGGCGGTGGCAGGTCAAAACGTGGTCCTCCATTTAGCTGAAATCGACGCTAAACACCTTCGAATTGGTGATATCGTCTGCAGCACCTCCTCGCCGGCTCAGAATATCACCAGCTTCACCGCAAAAGTACTTGCTTTTAACCATCTGACACCAATGCATATTGACGTGCACCGCGGCCGGCTGCATGTCCCTGGTCGGATTACGCAGCTGGTAGCTACTTTGGACAAAGGGTCGGGCAAGCCAACGAAGCGGAAACCGAAGATTGTGGCTCCGGGCAAGGTCGCTCGGGTGGTGGTGGAGCTGGAGCAGTCCATCCCGCTAGAAGCTCCTGCGCGGATAGTCCTGCGGTCTTCAGGGGAAACCGTTGCTGCGGGTCTACTAGAGTAGTGACTTTACTCCATAGATAAGGACACGTTTACCGCATAGTATTACAGAGTACTCCGTCCATTGCCGTCTTACTTCTCTCTTCCTCATCGTCGTCGGCTTTTCGGTCAGCCTTTGATATCAAACCCGCAGCCAATCAGAAGCCGTCAAGTCGTCTCAGTGGCCATTTGCTGAGTAATAATGCTTACTCACCAGTATTGACCAATCGCAGCACGTGGAGTAGTCTTCGCTGTCGGTGAACGGGCGAGCTAAACCCGAAACGACCTAGCGCGGCATGAGTTTGAAGAGGCCAACTTGTTCCTTTTGCGTTTTGCGCTTCTCTTCATAAAGCAACATCCACGGCTCGACCACTTCATCTTCTCTTCCTCTTCTCCTCTCCGTCCACACTCACCAGGAGATCTTCTTCTGCTACCCCTTGTTGCCTCTTCTTTTCCTTTTATACCTCGTTGTTGGAAGTTTGTCGGCTCTGGGAGTTGATCAGGGCTCTTGCGGGCAAACTAGAAGCAAGCAAGCTCTTCTTCCGGCCAATTTGCCTACCATCACCATTCGCTCACTCACAATCACATCCAAGATGTCCAGACAATCGAGGCGGGGAGCGTTCTCGCCCTTTGCGTGGACTACCATCCTCTACCTCCTCCTTGTCCTAGTCGCTCCTTTTGCGCTTCTGGGAACCGCAAACGCCGGGGATGCTCAGGCACCCATTGAGAATGAGAACCTCAAGAATGGTATGAATTTGAAGCCCAGCTATACAGGGAACTACAAGTACTAATTGGGTTATAGTCATTGGTATCGATTTGGGAACTACATACTCGTATGCCATCTCTCTCGTTTAATAGCCGTGTGGGTAGGAATGAATGCTGATTGCCACTCAATAGCTGTGTTGGTGTTATGAGAAATGGAAAGGTCGAAATTCTCGTCAACGACCAAGGAAACCGAATTACCCCTTCATACGTCGCCTTTACCGATGAGGAACGATTGGTCGGAGACGCTGCAAAGAACCAGTACTCCGCCAACCCTCACCGTACCATCTTTGATATCAAGTAAGTTGGATACACACTATGGTGATTGTATTGTTCAACCGGGGTACTGACAGGGGAATAGGCGTCTCATCGGCCGCAAGTTCTCTGACAAGGATATCCAGAAGGATATCAAGCACTTCCCCTTCAAGGTCAGCGAAATCAATGGAAAGCCATCGGTCAACGTCGAAGTCAACGGAAAGGCCCGCAACTTCACCCCCGAGGAGGTCTCCGCCATGGTTTTGGGTAAGATGAAGGACATCGCCGAGAAGTACCTCGGAGAGACTGTCAGCCATGCTGTCGTCACTGTCCCCGCCTACTTCAATGACAACCAGAGACAGGCCACAAAGGACGCTGGTACCATCGCCGGTCTGAACGTCATCCGTGTTGTTAACGAGCCAACTGCCGCAGCTATTGCCTACGGTCTCGACATGACTGGTGACGAGCGCCAGATCATCGTCTACGATCTCGGTGGTGGTACTTTCGATGTCTCTCTCCTCTCCATTGACAAGGGTGCCTTCGAGGTCTTGGCTACCGCTGGTGACACTCACTTGGGTGGTGAAGATTTCGACCAGCGTGTCATCAACCACTTCGTCAAGCTCTACAACAAGAAGAACGATGTCGACATCACCAAGAACCTCAAGACCATGGGTAAACTCAAGCGTGAGGTTGAGAAGGCCAAGCGTACCCTTTCTTCCCAGAAGTCTACCCGCATTGAAATCGAATCTTTCCACGATGGCAAGGACTTCTCTGAGACCCTTACCCGTGCCAAATTTGAGGAATTGAACATGGATCTCTTCAAGAAGACTCTCAAGCCAGTTGAACAGGTTCTTAAGGATGCTAAGGTCAAGAAGTCTGAGATTGACGACATCGTCCTTGTTGGTGGCTCTACCCGTATCCCTAAGGTCCAGGAGCTCCTTGAGGAGTACTTCGGTGGAAAGAAGGCCAGCAAGCAGATCAACCCCGACGAGGCTGTTGCCTTTGGTGCCGCTGTTCAGGCTGGTGTCCTTTCCGGACAGAAGGGTACTGAAGATGTTGTTCTCATGGACGTCAACCCATTGACCCTTGGTATTGAAACCACCGGTGGTGTTATGACCAAACTCATTCCCCGCAACACTGTCATCCCTACCCACAAGTCCCAGATCTTCTCTACCGCCGCTGATAACCAGCCCGTTGTCCTCATTCAAGTTTGTAAGTTACCCTTTGAGAACATTCAATTTTTACTACGACCAAGCTAACGGTTTACTACTAGATGAGGGAGAGCGATCCATGACCAAGGACAACAACTTGTTGGGTAAATTCGAGTTGACTGGCATCCCACCAGCTCCACGTGGTGTTCCCCAAATTGAGGTCTCTTTCGAGCTTGACCCCAACGGTATCCTCAAGGTCACCGCCGGAGACAAGGGAACTGGCAAGGCCGAATCTATCACCATCACCAACGACAAGGGCCGTCTTTCTCAAGAGGAGATTGACCGCATGGTTGCTGAGGCTGCTGAGTTCGCTGAGGAAGACAAGGCCATGAAGAGCAAGATCGAGGCCCGTAACGCTCTCGAGAACTACGCTTTCACCCTCAAGAACCAGGTCACCGATAGCGAAGGCCTTGGTGGCAAGATCGATGAAGATGACAAGGAAACTGTAAGCTCCCTAACCCCTACATTGCCTTATCCAGTACGTCGTGCTAATGTACTTTTCAACAGCTTTTGGAAGCCATCAAGGAGGCCACTGAGTGGCTTGATGAGAACTCCGCCACTGCTACCACCGAAGATTTCGAGGAGCAGAAAGAGAAGCTCTCCAACGTCGCCTACCCAATCACCAGCAAGTTGTACGGTGATGCCGGTGAGGCTCCATCAGCTGATGATGATGATGACACCCCATCTCACGAGGAACTTTAAATGACCACTGGAAATACCCCCAAAAAATAAGACAAAAAAACAAGAAAGAAGAAAATGATAAAGACATCGAGTGTGGCATAGTTGGTTTCTATGTCACTAATAAACGCTGCTTGGTGCATTGCTCACTACTACCCAAATGGATTCCCGTTTGGTCCCGGCCATTCAGCATTACTTAAACAACTCATACACATAGACCCATACGTACCTTGACGTGAAAGCAATGGAAACCCAGTCGATCTCGTCTACTTTGCTGTTTTTTTCGTTTCTTTTTCTTTTGCCTTTCATGCCTACAACCATGTATTATCAAGATGAAGGAAAACGGAAGTCAAGGTAGTTAATATACAGGAGTTCTTTATTTTTTTTTTTTTTCATATTAAGCTTTGCTTCAAGTAGACCAGTCTATACTCGGGTTATGCTCGAGTAGTTCATCATTTAATTCATTATTTGGGGGTATATAATGAGGCAACACCTTTCTTTCTCGCATGAGGTCCCATGCCCAAACACCCCCTGTACCCAAGCTATACACTGCAAGCTCGCCTGTGAAACTGAATTTTCTATATCTTACCCGGCCAACCATCACCCAAGTAAGATAGCTGGTTAGGTATCCCATGCCATTCAAAGCAATATAAAAGACAAGACGTACGAAAGCCAAGTAACGAAAGACAAAAAATGCATAGGGAAGAAAAGGAAAGAAGGACAAAAAGTACATAAAGTGAAGTTGAGACATCCAGTAAGCATCATTAGTTTAGTTAGCTGGGGCCCGCTCATAAAAAACAAGGTATGCTTGCTCGTTTTGCAAGTTATCAGGGGAAGAACGGGAAGAACTTGGTTGGAAATCCGTTACTCGTTGATCATCAAATTTCCGCCAACATCTGCGTTGCTCATCTCTAACCAAGGAAATGTAATGTCCTTCATTCATAGTTGAGCCAATGTGCCGGACAACGGCGTAGGCGTTATAAATATATGGACTGGACGTAGCGAGTTCATTAGTCTGTAGCACAGATTGGGATTTTGGGGGGGCATGTGAGTTTGATTTTGAATCAAGTTTATCGTCGCTGCCATCCGGCAGAGGAGAGACGGGACGAGAAGATTGGGAATGTTGAGGGTGTTGAATCATAAAGGGGGTCATGTCGAGGCCGCTAAGTGGGAAAGAAACTGGCGTGTGGATTTTACGCGCTTGTTGCCGTCTGGAGGCGGAAAATCTCTTGAAATGAAAGACGAGGAAGCGAGGAGCTCGGGTGAGGATGATTTGTTTCGCGGCTTCTCGCTCTCGTTTGCAGTATGGGCATTTCCAAACTTCGTCACCACTGAGTACTTCTTCTTGACAGTAGCTTTTGAGGCATTGATAAATATCTCCTGTTCCTGTGACGGGGATTTCGACACTAATGCTATAAAATGCCTCGTATGTAGTGGAAGTCTTTCGACATGTAGTGCAGCGAAGTTGACTGGCATGCTGTCCCGCGAAAAGGGAAGATACATACGATAGTTCACGGTGCGAGTATCGGGCCCATTCGATTTCCGATACCTTGTGGATTGGCATTTGTTCTCGGCGCATTTCCTCTGCAAAGGTCAATGGCCGTAAAGGCGTGCGTTGCCAACGTAGATTGAGATCCTCATGTAAACAATCAACTAACACATCAAAAAACTCCTTTGCGTCTTGCTGCTGGCTTCCTGCCCACTCTGTGTTCAATCGACCAACGAATTTCCGGAATGATGTAGGCCGAATTACTTCAACGTCATTCTTCCACAAAGACCGTATCAGATTTGCGAACAAGCCCGGTAAGACGCCTTGCGAGCCTTTCCAGTTCTTTTGAACTTGAGCGTGAAAGCGATTATCGACAAAAAATTTGGTAAGCAGGACGGTAGCGCTGAGACTTTGTATTATTGAATTCATGTAGCAGGTTGAGCCCAGGTTGATAAGACCAGTCCGAGGGAGTCTCAGTCGGTCAATGGGGGAAGAGTATAGTGCTTGTTTATGAGCAGATGATTGCCGAGCAAGCGGTGGCTGTGTCTGGCCACGGTCTGCCACACCACTATAGCTTGGTCGAGGAATGGCGGGAGGTGGCCTTGACGGGGCCGGTACGGCTGCAGCGTCGTACAATGGAAATTGTACTGCATTTCCCGCATGTACCATAGACTCTCGAATGTCGTTTGGTTCGGGGAACCTCCTAAGAAAGTCCTCGTAACTATGTACGAATGAGGCTGTCTGCTGTAGAGTAGGTGCGTCGATATCTTCAGGTTCTTCAGTAATGTCTCCTTCCTCGGCAACGTAGCTGGTGTCTATCTCCTCGTCCCTCGCCTTTTCGAGCCAGGCTCGTTCTTCTTCAGGGTTGAGAGGTTTATAATCACGTAGTCTCCTCTTCCTCACCTCCCAGCTTGAATTTGCGCTAACAGTAGGATTTCTGCGCAAAAGCTGGCTGGAATCAGGCGCTTGCCTTCTAGCACGGACAGAGCTTAGTATCGCGCTGGTTTGGGACGTCGCTAGAGATTGTGGCCCGACCAAGTCAACCCATGCATCTAGACCACCAACTAAAAGAGCTGGAGGTCGGCCACCTTTTAACGGCTTATAAAAGTTGAACTCATATAAGGTATCATAGAGAGCGCGCAGATGTGGAACTGCACTTCCAGCGGGAGACCCTATCAAATATGTTGGCTCAACGGTGCTTTGATCATAGTAGACGATAAGGTCAAATTCGTTTCGCCGGTTGAATAATGACTGTTCTGTGTCGGGTGAGATAATCAGCCGATCCTCAAGCTCTTCTGCAGATATGTTCTCCTTCAACACTACTGGCTCAATGCACAAAATGGACTTGGCATATATGTGACCGGCATCATATTGATCTCGTGACCGAACGTCGATGAGCAGGACATCATATTTTCGAATAAATTCTACCAACTTTGTAGGACTGATCGTGGGGCCGACATATATATCCGGGCTTCTGTTTCCAGAATCGGCCTCGGGCCGGATCCCGTTAGGAGTTTGCGAGCGGTACGGGTTATCTGTAGCGGTGTTAAGGCTGCTGTTGGAATTTGTTGCCCCGGTGTTTGTTTGCTTGTAGATAGTATTGCGTATACTTTCGATCGACGTCCTAGGAGGGTTCGGAGTTGGTATTGAGGGCACAGTCCACATAGGGTTATAAGCAGGGCTTGGGTATCTAGGGAGAGGTGCATCTACACCAGAGATGGGGACCTTTGGAGGGACAGTCGGGGCAGATGGGTTCATCTCTCGGGGCCCCTGTGGTTTCGAGGGCACAGGACTGCGCTGTCCCGAATGAGTCTGTGAGTATAGGTGTGACCGGTAGGTAGAGTAATTCCCATTGGTGCTGATAGTAGAGTAGGAAGAGCCATTTGCTCCCTCATTCGATGGGCTGCTGCCTTGATGTCGCTGGTTTCTCAGGCCTGCAAGTCTCTGAGCAAGGGGATCCTGCACAGGTATCGACTCACTGGCAGGCCTGCTGCCTCCTGAGATCTGTGAAGTAGTGTTTAATGGTTGCCTGTGAAAGTTGGTGGGGCTTGGCATGCGTAAAGTAGTAGAAGATGGAGTTGACGTTGAGCGTGAGTGTCCTGTGGCATTGTTGCTTGCTGTGATTTTCCGCTTAATGTCTTCCATCGTCTTGTGCTGGGAATCAACGAGCTATAGTACCGTTAGCTACCCTGTATCTGACGGTTGCCGGAGTATACACACCATCATTAGTCTGGCAAACTGGTCCGCCCATCTTGGGTGGTTCTGCTTCATATACGTGAAATCTGAGTGGCGGGGAATCATATTGACAGTGATATCAGAGGCACGGAGGTAATAGACGAGAGCAGAATCGTATTTCCCTCGCTGGGCGAGGGTTTTTGACTTGCTGATGGCATCTTCGGAGATATGTAATAGTTCATTTAACTATACCAACCCTGCTATTAGCACTGCCTGGAAGCTCTAGAGAGGTAAACCAAGACGAAAGATAAACAACATACCGACGGATCTTCACCCAAGTTCAAACAAGCTGCCATGTTCTGCAATTCTTTCATCGAGGGATAGGGAGGCCTACCCGCACCTGGTACGGGAGCCCCATCTCCAGCACCCCGAATCGGCTCCGCTGGTTCGACCATCTGGAATCCCGTCGGCAGTGCGATGCCTCGAGTAGGTCCTGCTTATATCATATGTCCAAAACCTCTCACAGCGCTGTCTCCTCGCGGCTGGAAATGCTGCTGGCTAACAGTCTTCCTGAGCGAGCGTCATAGGCCCCTCTCCGTGCCGCGTGGCAGGGCCGAGCGGCTTCAAAATTGTTGAAGATCGTGGCGTGTCTCCCTTTTAGTCTCTCGGGAAGCCCCTATCGTATCCAATCCGCATCTCTAGCCGCACCATCGAGGCATCGGTGTCGTGTATCGTCTTTGTTCAATGCAGATAAACTCAACTGCTGGCGCAACATTCTGAATAAGCTCTCCACGTGATCTACCTTGTTCTTTCATCACATGACGTCGATTTATGGAATCAGGCACTCAACATTCAAGCAGAAGCAAAGCAGCAGAAACAAGAAGAGAAGAAGACGAAGACGAAGCAGGCAGTGGATGCGCATCGGAGAGACTGCTGTTGAGCCCCTGTTATCTCGCTGACCAGCCTGACGCTCTGGTGCGTTGACAGCTACAGCTACATCTACAGCTCTAAACATCCCAAGCTTCTTCCTCAGTGTCGTCATCATGGCAAGCTGGTTCACATCGTCGTCCCCGCTGGACGATCAAGTTGAGAAGGCCACGTCCTCTAGCTTGTAAGTGATAAGTTTGGATATGGCTAGCGGCTGTTAACAGTTACTAGGGAGGATATCGCTTTGAACCTGGAGATTTCCGACCTGATTCGATCCAAGACAGTGCAGCCCAAGGAGGCTATGAAAGTGCTGAAGCGCAGGCTGGAGACGAAGAATCCTAACGTTCAGCTCGCGACGCTTAAGGTCTGTGTGTTGATCTGAGATGTCTTGCTCCGTTGTAGGATCTTGATCGCTAACCGGGGCTCTTTGCTTAGCTGACCGATACCTGCGTGAAGAATGGCGGTCGGCATTTTCTCGTCGAGATCGCATCTCGAGAATTTATGGATAACCTCGTTTCCTTACTCAAAACCGAAGGCCCAAATGCCTTAAACCTTGATGTCAAGACCAAGATGCTGGAGCTCATACAGAACTGGGCCATGGCCGCTCAGCCCAGGAACGACCTATCTTACATCGCCGAAACCTATCGGAAACTACAGAACGACGGATATAATTTCCCACCAAAGACTGAGATCTCAAGCACTATGCTGGATAGTGATGCCGTAAGTAGGCAACTTTGTTTTGTGCCGCCAACTTTTAATTTGATGGATAGGAAGCTGACTGTACCCGGTAGCCCCCTGAGTGGATTGACTCAGATGTATGCATGCGATGTCGCACTGCATTTACATTTACCAACCGCAAACATCATTGTCGCAACTGCGGGAACGTTTTCGATGCTCAGTGTTCTAGCAAGACCCTTCCACTGCCGCATCTTGGGATAATTCAACCTGTTCGGGTGGACGATGGCTGTTATGCAAAACTTACATCGAAATCAACCAGCGCAGCCGCTCGTTCGTTTAGTAATTCATTAAACACACCAGCAGTTCCGGCGAATAAGCCCCGCATGGAACCTCGGAGTGCGTATGCTGATAACGATTTTGACGAAGATTTGAAGCGGGCGCTACAGATGAGCTTGGAGGATTCAAAGGGGCGACAGTCCTCTGGTTATGTTCCACAACCCAGATCCACATACGCGTCGCCAAAGGTACAAGTTAGCGCCCCGAAAAATGATGAGGAAGAAGACGCAGATCTCAAAGCTGCTATTGAAGCATCGTTAAAGGACGTGGAAGAGCAAAAGCGAAAGCATACCGCGGCCCTGAAGAGCTCTGCATATAGCGACAAGCCGGAATCCAGCAAATCTTCCGCAGTTTTGCCGAAAAAGGATTATGAGTTGACACCCGTCGAAGCTGAAAATATCAACTTGTTAGCCACCCTTGTGGACCGGCTACAACACCAACCTCCAGGAACCATTTTACGAGAACCCCAAATTCAAGAATTATACGAAAGTATTGGTGCTCTACGACCAAAGCTCGCTCGAACGTACGGTGAAACGGTCAGCAAATATGGTAAGATGCTATTATTGTAAGGATGACCCTTGAGACTAGCTAAGTGCTGACTATACTAGATACACTTCTTGACCTTCATGCTAAATTATCGACGGTTGTGCGATATTATGACCGCATGCTGGAAGAACGACTCTCAAATACATACTCGCGCCAGACTTTGAATGCATATGACAGTGTTCGTCCCCAGTCGGGTTCCAACTTCTACCCATCTATGACCCAGCATAACACAGGTGGCCATGAAGGCGCCGAAAACTTCTATCTTGGAGCCGGCGCACCATCCGAACTCCACCAGTCGGTGTACCCCCATACCCAATACTTATCCA
>NW_003456426.1:751847-801738 GCF_000151425.1 Trichophyton rubrum CBS 118892 | reverse complement strand
ATAACACAGCAATACCCGCCTACCCAGTACCCGCCACCATCTGCAACCTCTCACCAAACTGTCTACACCCCTCCTGCTCCGACAAACGGACAGAATCCTAACTATAACTACATGTCACCCGCCCTACAGCCACCCCTACAACATCACCAGCAGCAACAGCCGCCTCCACCACAGCAGCAAGCAGCTTCAAAACCTGTTGTAGAGGAAAGTCTGATCGAACTTTGACCAAAAATGATAACCTGCGAAATTAGTACTTCGTGAACTTTATGATATGCCATCTATCTACCCAAGCATAATCTATTGTTAATCACTAAGAAGATTGCAACATGTATCTCTTTTAATCTCTTCCTTTGCTGAAGCATATTACCTACTCTGGGGTATTCAATAGAGGTTGGAGATTAACATCATCATCATCCTTCTCTCCTATAGAGAAGTCCCAAGACCCCACTTTGTAATGCTTATAAATAGGACAATGATAGTATTATTGGATTTGTATCTCATAACCTTAATATAACTTTGGACAACCCCGCGCTAATAGACGCTGTAGCCGCAGGCCAAGAACTCTAACCGCGGATCTAAAAAGCCTGGGTCACGTGCCGCCAACCTCAACTTTCCGCCTTCTTGATGTTATCAGAATACTTGATCAAAACAACGAAGTTGGCGATTCGAGAGGGGAAGATTGAAACGGCCTCCCATCTGTATTCCTTACAAGTACACCATGTCGACGCCTCCAAACACGCATGCCCCGCCGCACAAGCCGGCTGGGCATAAGCCTCACCGTCCGCATGTGGTTGGAGGACAGCGCGCGCATGGCCGTAACACGTCACAGATGAATCTGAATAAACTGCAGCGGTTGGCTATGGCGCACAACTCTATCAGTGATCTCCACGGGGGACAAGAAATGCCTGTGACCGGTCGACGTCATCATGCGAGAAAGAAGTCTGCCCCTTCATCACCCGCCACCAGTCCAAAGACCGGGCACCATGTACGATGGAACGGCTCTGCTGTGGCATTGGGCGGCGTATCATCGAATAATCCAGCCATGAGGAAGAATCTTTCAACTCCCATTTTAAAGCGAGAAGGCTCAAGCGGCAATATCATCAAGAAGGGACATCTACTAGGCGAACTGAGCAGGATTGAGAAGCCAGAAGAGAAGAAATCAGTGGGCTTTGAACTCGCGGGCTCCGACGACGACGACGACGACGAATGGGAAGATCATAGCTCTCCTTCGGGAGCGAGCACGAGGAGAAATTCACTTGTTATGGGTAAGGCCGGCATTACTGACGGAAATCCCCAGGGTACCGCCTTGACGTTTACCAAGTCGCCTTTGGTCCAACAGAACAACGCAGCGGATATGAAGCCTGAAATGAGTGAGGGGGCTGCAGCTGCTGAAGCGCAGCCTGAACCCGCAAAGTCTACTGGAGACACTGCCCAACCAACAGAACAAGGGCAAAACGACGTACCCCAGCGGCTTCTTAGTCGCCAACACTCAGACATGGTGCCTCCAGCGGTTTCATCTGTTTCTGCTACAGCTACCCAGGCACCGCCAGAACGAAGCTCTCGGGTATCATCATTTGCCAATCTATCGAGCCTCGGCGGAATAAATCAGCCTGACTCTCGGCACAACAACGAAAGGGAAGAGTCTCAGCGGTTCAGCCCTAATGCTACCCCGTCATCTACTGATGTAGGGGTATCTCGATTTCTAATATCTCATCCAAATGGGGGTAGTCATCCTGGTGGCCGCTCTGAATCCGACTACTCCACCCCTTCTTCGTTTCTTCCTAACTATCAACCCCGTACACCACCTTCTCCGGAGACAGCTATAACGAAAGCACACAAATCACCTTCTCGACGCAGGCCTGCAGAACCACACTCTCGTACACAGCAAAAGCTATGGCTTCAACGAACCGCAACACTCTCAACCTCACCATCAGAGACCTCAATGGGGCCCATGACACCAGCTGCAGTGCCTCAAGTGATCGATTCAAACGTTGCGCATACTCGACTAGCTCTCGATCCCCATCGTGCAGCCACCGCTGTTGGTGGATTCGCAGGCGGCCCCTCGGCTGAAGGAGAGTCTAAGAGGATAAAGAAGGTGTACGAGCGACTCGCCAGTGAGTTTTCAGTTATGCATCGTTTCCGAAATCCAGTCGTAGATAGCCTAAATCGAATGTACGACATGACCAAATCTCCTGCCGGACAGGATGGAACATCTCAAACAAGCGCTTCTTCTAACCCTGGCCATTTGAACACAAATGATATCAATCACAACTCTCCTTCTTTACACGCACGCAATGGCAGCCATTCATCAAATACCAATACCTCAAAGCAGGTGAAACAAGGCTCGGTACGGTTTAAAGATCACGAAGAAGCTTATAATGATGACTCAGATGACCTTAATGATCAAAGCAATGATATCTCATCGCGTTCTGGCTATCACCTTACGGAAGAAGAGCTATTGGTCCGCCGTATGTGGAATAGCCTTGAAGTTGCTGCCCCAGGAGATTAAATGGTACTGCCTAAGGGGATTATTTCAACTGTTTGTGTACGACTATCTTCAGCCCATATATTGGCTGCAATTATTAACATTTATTACGTTAGCCAGCTTATTAGCCGTAAAATGATATCATCTAAGCCCTCCATATAAATATAGAGATTCCCACGGTATCATAAATATTTATTTCGAAGACGAAGCCACAGTTATGGACGTCCAAATAGTTTTTCTATAAAACGTACGAGCTGAACTGTAACTCGACAATATCGTGGTGCGTCTATCAAATCAATCAACAAGGAACGGTAAGAGAGTTGCGAAAATTCAAATATCCGACCATATAGGTTATTAATCAAAGAACATTATTAAATGATATAAGCCAGGTGATGTTGGGTGTTGGACGGTTGGTGAAAAAACTTTCAGTACAAAACCGAGAGTAACTCGATGCCTTGTAGGAAATCGCATTAGAAAGGCAAAAGAGTAAGACATCAAACGTTTTGGACATGAGGTGTCCCGCTGCCTCGTGCAGTTGCACCTCTATGTCGACCTCTACCACGGTCCCGATCTGAGTGTCGTTTCTTATCTTTGTCATCCGTTTGGGCAGATGTTCGTCTCTGAGATTGTGAGTGCCCAACTTGGTTATTTATTTCTATCCCCGTTGACAGAGCAGCCACTGCACCAACAGATCTGGAAACAGACCCTTCAACGCCTCGGGTAGTATTTGAGCGTGATTGTCCCCCTCTTCCTCGTCCCCTTCCACCCCTGCTAGAGTTTCCCCTTCTGCTTCTTGCCTTTTCGCTTTCCATCTTTGCCCTGGCTTTTGCAGCTTGCTCCTCTTGCATCACGCGCTTGCTCTCTTGGTCCCACCATTCCTGGAACTCCTGCTCGATCTGGATGTCATGCAGGTTATGTTTTGCGGTTGCTGCTTCGTGGATCTCATCCTTTTCAGTCTGTTGTTGAAGTAGAATAGTTGCAAGAGATATTTGGGACGTTCCTAGACCAGTGGAGGCGAAATGTGAAGATTTGGTGTGGGGAGTACTGACAGCCGGTTTGGGTGCTTGAGTGCGGGGAGGTGTTTTTGGATAAGTGGGTTTCATAAGCGGGGATGATGAGCCAGGGGTTGTGCTTGACCCTGCTACCGTCTGGCGCAGGGTAAGCGGTGCTTTTGGAGTGGCGGAGCGTGCTGGATTTGACGTCGATATATCGGCATCGGCTTTTGTTGGCTTGAGGTTAGGTGACCGCGGAATTTGCCAAATAGGGGTATTGTTAACAGCACTGGATTGTTCCTGCTCAGCAGCCATCTGCTGTTGTATAAGCTTCTTTCGTTCCTTTTGGGACAGCTTCGGGGAGAAATTCCGCGTTGCTTCTGCCTCAGGGCGAGAGAACCCTTCAATACGATACGGAGGTGTGCTTGGGCTACTTGATTCTGCTATGATATCTTTGAGACCAGCACGGATTTTCTTTGGAGTGATGGAAGACCAAGGGGCTTTCGGCGGTGGAGAATTTGAAGTAGTGCTATTGTTGAAGGTACCGGTAGATGCAGGTTGGGGTATATCCTTGACTTTGGACATGGTTCTGGGTGGCTGAAGAGTAGTATATGAGGGCTTTGTTGAAAGATGAGGAAAAGTAGCAGGTCCTAAATCCAGACCTAGGCCAGGTCCTGAGCAGGGGGTTGCGGGTTGGGGTTGGCTTCGTGGCGAGCCGCGGGAACTTCCTGTTGGCGTTGGTCTTATACTATCTCCACGGCGACTATCGGTGTGAAGAGATGGCTCATCATCCATCTGGAATATGAGATCACCAACTGATCTCTTCGGTACAAGTGTAGGACTTGCCTCAATAGGTGGTTTATCCGACGACAGTGTGACGATACCTATTTGTTTCCCTTTCCTTGAGAGCGGAGATATGGATGGCTTATCTCTTTCGAGACTTCCAGGTCGAAGCATTGCGTCGCGAACCTCATCTTCATGTAAATGCGAACGAAGCTTCATTGCATCGATGCGGCGATTTTTATCTTGTTCAATTAGTGGGATAACTTCTGGATAGCGTTCGGCAAGGAAAGCCTCAGAGTTACGGCCACGCGAGATGGATTGAGAGGTAAGCTGCTTGTCCTGGCAGATTCGGTCAAGTTCACAACGCAAGTCCGGATCGAGCTCATCCAGTAATCTGTTTTCAAGCATAGTCTCAAGGTTAAGGCAGATGAACTCTAACGCTGCTCGTTTAAATCCCTTCACGGAGCACGGCATCACAGCGTTAAGAAGTTGACATACATTCTGTATGGTAACGAACGTACTTAGCCTCCGCTGACATATTTGCGCCAATCGGTCAATCATCAACTCGTTTGCAACGCTCAGTACATCAATGACAATATCTATGAATGCATCAGCATTGGAAACATGCACATTGTCGAACAACTCTTCATCGACGTCTGAGTATATATATCGCATAACGAAATCCCATACACTGGGTTCCACGTGAGATAAGTCAACGCGTATAGGCTCAGGGGCCTCACATTCCGTACCAGAAGCTCTCGCGTGTAGCCAACGGCCACCTGCTCGACCCCTGAAAAGACCATCAAAGAATGTGCATCGGCTGTAGAGTACATGGCTGTGAGCTTTTACTTCTGCGTCTCCGCTAAGCTCAATCAGTACGTCGGCTGTGTCAAAAAAGTGGGTGTCTTGTATTGCGGTGGCCATGTCATTATGTAGGGTTGTTGCCGGTTGGGTCATTATCCTCGCTGCACGTTCAAGGCCGGAAATTTCCAGTGCTGCCGCTAGTTTGAGCACCTCAATGCGTACCTGCCTGTATAAGGCTGCATTTGCCAATGTTGCATCTGTCTGCTTCTTATCATTCCGCTTCCTGAGCCAGACGTCATATAACCTGTCTGTATACAAGTATACTGCTAGGTTGAAAAGCGCCAGGAACGAAGTATTGGAAAATAGGACATGCACTTGTCCTGCCTTATCGTACTCGATTGACATAACCCCTTGAAGACAGAAGTAGTACTCTTTCCTGAACGTGGAGAGAGCATTACGAAGGATATGGCTGCGAGATGATAGCATGAACTCGTGTACGGGGATGCGGGTGTCACTTAGGGAAGTGGATAACCAGGCAATCGATGGGCTGGAGAGAGATGAGGAAGCCCGCTGGGCATCAAATAAGGAGGCCATCTCCTTTTCAACGTCAACATCAGAACCCTCATCTGTCTCTTTGATTCCAGGAAGAGGTATTGGCTTGCGGATGTCAATTCTCCCCTGTCCTTCATTGGTAAGCTCTACCATCTCTTCGAAGGGCATCAAGGGTAGAATATCAGCTCGTAATCTGGGTTCGTCAACCACGATGCTTCGTCTTGCTACGTCGCTGGTACGCTGTATAATAGCATAAGCCCCAAATGCATTGCTACGGACTCCCACGGCACGAGATATATTAGGGACTCGAACAAATTTATACTCCTTGCCGGCTGCGAAACCTGCAACGGTGGGTTTAATACCCGCTCTTCGTTCTTTCAACCAGGCTGTGCCAGATTGAGTGCAAATGATTATGGAACCATCCTGTCCGACATCCACATCGCAAACAGCCATATGACTCTTCTTAACTGCCCAGGTACGAGTAGGATGCGGAAGAGAGTTGCGAATCTTTGCAGGATTGGTAGTTGACATTGAGGCTGAAGTTGACATTTGCTTGCTGCCCTCTTTACCATCTCTGTCTCCTTCTTCACGCCGTCCAGGGACAGAAACCGTAAAGACTTCGCCTACATTGGAGAGGGCACAGATGGTGTTTCCACCTGCGCGTATCTTTGTCACATAGCTCTCTCCGGCCCCATATCGTGTAGCCATGAAACTGCTACGGATGAAGCTGGATACCGACCCGGTCAACGGGAAAATGAGCTTTGAGTATCCATAATGCGTAAACACCCAGACCTCATGGTTTTCCAGTAAAACAACCGTAGCTCGCTCAATAGCACAAACAGTGGAGATAGACACACTGAACAAGGAAGCTCCAACTTTACGAGGTATAGGTTGTAAAGTGAGAGACCTAGCATCAGCATCCATGAGGCCAAGCTGACCATCATTGCGTCCAAAGGTGTATAGGGCAGATGACGTGAAGACAACGGAATGAATAGAAGAGGCAGCTGCACCTAGGATACGGTCTCGTTTAAATGGGTTAAAGATTTGGCGGGGAGATAGTTGAATAGGAACATCGTTGGGCGAGCTTGCAGTAGGTTTAGTCTTCGGCAACGTGTATCCTAGCTGGCCATATTTGTTGCTTCCCCAGGTAAAGACCTCGCCCTGGTCTGAGATGGCAATGGTGTGGTCTAGACCGAGAGCAACGGTGGTGATGCGTTTGCCGGTGATAGCACCGGAGTCCACACATACTGGACTGAAAGACGTTCCCTCATGTCCAGTCCCGAGCCTTCCACCAGGACCAAACCCACACATGTACAGGTTACTGCATGGATCCGTAGTAAGGATGGCAGTGTGTAGCTTGGACATGACCACGTCCTGCACGATGAGGGGTTTAGACCGAATAAGGAACGGGATCTCCTCCAGTGTTTCAGACTCGAGTGAATTTTCATATTTCTCTTCGAAAAAACGACGTATCAAGGCCTCGGGACGAGGCAAGGTGATACGCTCCGGGAATTGCCGATCATCACTGTCCCCCACGCCCAGAGAGATGTTCTTGTTGCTTCCAAAAGTGAACAGCTCGTCACCATCCAGGTTAACTTGTGGGGCAACAGATCTGACGTTACCGTACTGCTCTCCTCCAACTTCATCTTCTGCCTCGAGACTTTCTTCATCGTCACTATCGTCCTGCGCCTTTTTCGTGTCCACCGGGGTATCGTATATAACACTAGAATGAAAAACTTCAAATGGACTGTTCCCCTCTCTGTCTTTGATCTTGACGAGTCCACCGCTACCTTCTCTATGTAATATTGCCTGTGCAATAGAAATGTTTCCAGCGTAGAGGGCCCTGTGCAAGCATGTCCACCCACTCTCGGCATCTTGCACGTATATATCCAAAAAGGGCCCCGGAATTGCCAACAAAGCAGATGCAAACCCATATGCACTCTCCTTATCGGAGGAGGCAATGAGGTGCATCAGAGTCCGGCCATGCTTATCTCTGGCATTGATATCATTCCGTGTCAGCGTCGTATTGGACAAGGCCTGCCTGTCCGCCGGGGAGAAGGAAAACGAAAGGGACGACTTCCGGCGGTGCTTGGAGAAGGCTGTTGGCGAGCCATAGGAAAGAGACGAGGCGCCTATCACCGCGGAGGAGCATTTATATGCATTGTTGGTGTTGCTGCCGCTGGCGTTGGTGCCGGGAGGTGCAACCGCGGTGGTGAACGTGGCGCTGGCCAGGAGGCGAGAGAAAGCGTCAACATCGTCCCGGAGAAAGAAGTGAAGCAGTTGCCAGCTCATGTGCCGCAGCGAGAGGGCTGCCGTGTGAGCCCTGGCTGGCTTGCCTGCTTGTATATCTCCTCCTCTGCTGCGTGGTCTGTATAGCTGGTTATCTCGGTCGATGATCTCGGTGATGTGGCTCGTTCGGGTTGTCGGGAGCTAGCTGGGGTCCCGGCTCAAGTCACTTTGCCAACTCTGCGGTCTCGACGGCGGTATCAACGACGATGTAAATTGGTGATAGGGACCAGGTAAAAATGACGACGACGATGACGGTTAAGATGAAGATGACGATGCAGCCGACGAAGCGCGAAGTGGGATATCCTCCCTTGGTGGCCTCCGGAGGAAGCTCAGAAGTCGCAGGCGAAGCTCGCAGGCCAATCAGAGGCCGCAGAACCCCGCGAGCGCACGAACGTGGTTTGATTATGTCATCTCCAGCCAGTGAGATCGCTAGTTAAAGCGTTAGTTAAAGCTTCCGTTAAGGGCTTAAGTAAGTTAGTTAAAGGACCCCCGGAGTTCAGTTAAAGAGACGCCGGAGCTAGTTAAAAGCGCCTCCACTAAGCCCTCGCAAAGTCTCCGTTAAGGACCCAGTGCAAGCCCCAAGCCCCCGTCACAGGGTTGCGGCCCTGATAAGGTCAGCGTCTCTCGTTCCGCATCACCAGGACGGAAGGCTCGCCAAGTGACTTGCCACGGCTGACTGGCTGCTGCGACTCGTCTAGACGTCGGTATCCGCGCCGTCACCCTCGATCGACATGGGACGTCAACGTCGACGTCAACAGGCAACAAGGGGCAAGATGTGATGTGTACGAAGCATTCTCATGCGGTGTGTGGAGAGGAACAAGGGCGGTTTGTTTGGCATGACTGGTGACTTCTACCCCCCTTGCAGGCCCGGTCAGTTATGACTCTTATCCGGTCTCTTCCCTGTCTCTTTTCTTGTTCCCTTTGGCTCTTTGACTGCCTTTCGTCTGCTGCTCCATCATCACGCTGATCGAGGAGAAAGATCGATCAGTAATGTACGGTACAGAACAATACCAAATGCCGATAAATTACACACAAAGCAGGGGTCCTTTTACACCAGTAGGAAACGAGGCCGCCTGGCTGGACGGTGTAGGTCTGTTAGTCAGCATGTATATTTCGTATGTATGGATTGTACGGTACAGTACAGTGAGGCTCTGTTGCCGCCGCAGCAGTCAATGAGACATCAGATCATAACAAGGGTAGAATTTCATGCAGCCATCACAGTGAAAGGAGGCGGTGAATGTCTACAATAATGGGCAGCCATTACTCCGTACTCTGTAGTCTCTGTGATATCCTGACAACAGCGTTATTGTAACAAAGGAGGCCAGCAGAAGAGCAGGCGAAAGCACGCCAATAATACAAATAATACTCCGTACAGAGGAACGAAAAGATACCGCTGAGTCATCCATCATTCCCGGGGGGGCGCCAGGTCATGTGTTCGCCCGATTCGGTCATTTCAACCTCCATCGCTCGACTTCATCGACATCAACTCCGTCTTCTTCCTCTCCGCTGGCTCTCATCTTCGTCTTTATATCTTGCACCTGCTCGTCCGGCTGCGCAGAGACGCCTGTGGTGGTGCTGGATTCTTCACCTCCCTTGTGTCTGCATAGCCTGCCAAGCACATCTTCTCTCGGTCTTAGTGTGGCCCATCCCTGTGGAGGAAGCTCCCCGGCGGTACCTAGCTCTCCCCGTTAAAATCGCCAGCAACCAACAGCAGCATCCAGCACACAGCCAACCTGCATCAAACAAACCACGTCTGCGGCGCTTCGTTCCTTTGCCAGTTTCTCGTTTCTTCTTCCTCAGTCGCTTCTGCCTAGCCAGAGATTCTTGCTGCCTTTTTCCCGCTGCGGATCTCCTAGTCACCACCCAGTTCTAGAACCCAGCATCCACCCCCAAAAAGCATGGTCGTCAGAGGCACCACCGCATCTGCCTGTCCCGAGCCAGCTCAATAACCACCTCAATCTCTTCCCTTCCCTTCACGTCTCTTTTCTCCTCTTCCTGCTCCTCTTCCTCCTCCTTCTCCGTCTCCTTCAACAGGAACAAAAAAAGCTTCCAGGGTGCTTAGGCTATGTTATCATGGCCTGTGATTCATCCCCTTCCAACGCCTTCTTTGCTCCCTCTGCTGGAAAGTAGATAGACATCGCTACTATCACTACTACGACGACGATAGTCATCCTCAGCCAAACACCACCAGTCAACAACGCCATCGTTCCGGAGAGGCTGTCGATAATGCATCAACGACCGCGGCCGTTACCCCGGCCGGCCTCGGAGGCTCCTAATCCTCCCATACCGGCAGACGGGAGACCGCTCTCAGACAAACAGGTCCAAGACCAGATCGCAAAGCTGAACCAGATCATCCAGGTATGTTGGTAGAACAGCAGAGCTAGAAGCTGGAGCGAGTGAAATATATGCTAATGGGTGTGTTGTGTAGAACTACCATACCAAGGCGGCGCTGATTATTCTTCATTCGAGGACCGTTCTACGGCCGATATACCGAGAGGGTGTTAAGAAAGTAAATAAATGGGTACTTATAGAGCCTCATCCTTTGGTCTTGTTATATGTCTATCTTTCTGTTGCTCTAGGATGCTAACTGCCGCAGTTCAACGTCGAGGTCGATGACACAGATACCCTGCGAGAAGATCTCACCCAATGGCGGAACTGTACCGCTACCGATAAACGGCCCGAGCCGCTCCTCATCGAGACCTTTCTCGACGGCTCTCAGCTTCAGAAGCATGAAGAACTCGTCATTTTAGATGACCATGGCAAGCGATGGGATGTCTTTGACGCTCTCTCCGATACCCCTGGAGGGCCACCGGAGAAAAAACGCGGCACAAGAAATGAGGTCATTTTAGAAAGATGGGTTATCGAGTTGGGCCCTTCCAGCTCTTCTAGTCTACCAGGAGACATGACGCATATCTTACCAACAACATACAAGAAGTGCATCATTACATTTCGCTCCTTGTTCGCTTACTCCAAATTACTGCCTGCTTGGAAGTTCACTAAGCGCCAGTCGAAGGTTGCCTCCCATCCAGCTTTACGGCTACAGCATCGCATAATACCAGCAAGCAAAAGCCAGTACGGCAGCCGTTCGGATCCCCTAGCCATACCTCTGTGCGGCAGCTCAAGCGATGAACCGGAGACCTACTCCTTCGGTGTCACTGAATCTCCGGCAGGACCACTTTCGATTCGTGTGACTTATCGGATTAACTGTGAATTTCGTGTCGATGACGCTGAGTCCATGTTCAGCTCGCGCTTTATGGGGGTTGATGATGATCTATTTCGTCCCTCCTTGCCATCGGCGAATGGCCGTGAAGAGCAAGCTCGAGCCCAAAACGTAGATATCGGCTCGTTGCCGGCAAAGTATAGGGCCTCGAACAATCCGGATCTCAGCCAAGCATATGGCAGCATGTCGACCTTCCATCGTGCCGATCCAAGCATCAAGGGAAGTCCCATATCTGCCCTCCGTGCAGCTAGGGATTTAGCTGGTGGCTCGCCTTCTTCTCCAACACAGATGCCTTCACCCAAGCTTGGTCATGCACGGGTTGCTTCACTTTCTGGAGAAGATGGACATTCACTACAACGCAGGCCGTCAATCTCCTACCAACCATTTAAGGCACCACCACTCTCAGCTTCTCCTGGCCCCGGCGCTCCTCGTAGCCCATCAACCAGGGAACCCTCAAATATAAGCGTCAACCCAACCCAGAATGTCCTAGGGGCCGCTCCATCTCCCAGGAGAATACCGAACCCATCCACCCGCCCTCTCTCAGCGCACGTTTTGCCCGAGCAGGCTGTCTTCTCCTCAATGTCCGCTTCTCCAAAACAAGCTCCTATCTCAAAGTATAGCAGCTCGTTCAGCCACAGGCGTGGCCGCCTCTCTACCGGCGGAGGAAGCAAGACCGAAGAAGATAATAACTCAAGTGGGAAAGCAAGCATTAGTTCATCGTCAGCAATGGCAACAGGACAGCGAGATTCGACCTCTGGTGTTTTCCCTGTGGTCGATACTGATGAAGACAACATCTCCGAGTTTCTCAAGATGCTGGACCAGCGGAAGGATTTGTTATCCAACGGTCCTGATGGTTCGACTTTCGATCCAGCATCGAGCAGAAGGACTACCACAGCAACATTACTTAGGTTCCAGAAGATGAAGGACGCGAATACTGCCTTGTCAGATTCTATGACTACGTCTCTCTTACTACATCGGTCAACTGCCTCCTCATCTAGCAAACACCTTCCTCCAGCCGCAACAAGCAACCCGACAACCACGGCCGCAGCAAACTCGCTACCTAGCGGCGTCTCAGGTTCCATATCATCTTCTCCGGGCAAAGCTATCTCCCCACATACACCCCATACCCCAGCTGTTCCATCTAGGCTGAGCTCAAACAGCGTGATCGAGTATCCCAGTCCCGACGAACCGGGCCATATAATCACCACAAATACCCGCTCTCGTCGCGTTCCTCGTCATGAGTCTCCTCTGGGAGAAACCTCTGAGCCTGACCAAGAATCGGAATCAGGACCACAATCCCAAACAACCACTACGGCCAATGCGATTGACATACCGCTGCCTGCCTCTCCACATAACCGACATCACCGGGGAGCATTCATTTCTAGTTTCCGCCGCTCCAGTTCTGCTGCTCAGCGTCGAACTAGCACAGCAAACTCAAACAACACCGCGACAGGAGACGAAGATGTTCCTGACTTCTTGCCATTCCCGACAACTACCAGAAGTATCAGTTTAGGAGCGCAAGACAGATCCCCGCCATCTATTAGCGAGTTGCTGCAGTCTGCTAGTCCAGACGCAGAAAACCACCCTGCAGTCTCATCCCCGGTTGACAGACGCCAAACGGAAAGTCCTCAGGCTCTTGATGCAGAGAATACAAAAGAGAGAACAGCATTGCCTTACCAGCCCCGCGTTTCTCTTCAACCACATGGCCGAGAACCGCAAGTGCATCCTTCACATACACATGCACGACGAGCCAGCGCACGAAGGTTCAGCACCGCCCGTTCACCATGGAGCAATGCAAACCCTTCATCGAGTCCCAATCCTCACAGTAATGGAATTTTGGACGAAGACGAGCCACTATTATTCACTATGTCGGATTTCGGAGCGGGAATCAGTCACCGCACAACTACCCATGAATCAAGACGGGACCACGACAGACGTCGAGATCGCGAGAATAATCGAGAAAGTGATGGTGGCGGCGGCTCTGGTTCTGGTGGTGGGAATCCCTGCTCTTTTCATCCTTGGGATTAATTTGGTTCTTTTTTATTTCTCTATACCCATCTCCCCCGTTCTACACTCCGTTGCACATGGCGGTTTAAGTGGTTCTAGTTCCACGTTGATATGTGATCATGTTCTTGCCCCATTCTTATTCATGTTCTGACGGAGAGTCTTGTCTTCTTGTTCAGGTCCACAGTGGTTTTTGTGGTTGGACGCTGGCGGTGTCCCTGCCATATTGCCCATGCCCAAGCCCATTTACATCCACATACCCAAGCCCACACAGATAGCACTAGCTGCTGTCTCCGTGTTAGCCCTCTTACTCGTCACCATCTCGCTGCCTCTATACATCATGCTCGCCTCATTTGCCGCTTTCAGTGGTAATGCTCACTCGTCCTCACTCCCTCCCCCTACCATAAGGATGCAGACCACTTGTGATTAAGTTGGTTTCTCATCTCCATTCATGCCCTCAGCAGCCGTTTTTGTTTATTTTATCCTTTGCATTGCCTTCATAGCTGTTTGTCGGGTACATTGGTACTACGTGGCGTGGTGCCTTTGACAGGTTTGGTCCTCTAATCCCCTATTAACCCTGCCTTTCTTATTATTTCGCACATCATCTACCAACATATTTCTTTTATTTTCTTTTTTGTTTTTCTTTTGGAAAGAACCATGCCATATATCTCACATCTATTTTGTTCAAATAAAGGACGGCAGCCTCTTTCTTTATTTCTTTTCCTTGAACTACAGTTTGGCACATTGGTTTGTTAGTTGGATTGGTATCGATTGTCTGTTTTGTTATTTTGGTTATTGAGTTGTTTAAATAGTTACCGTGGTTCACCGGCCGGTTGATTGGGCTTCGGTTCGGCTTCGGGCGTTGGTGCTGTTGTCTTTTTGTCTTCCTTCGTTTTTATCATAGACGTCACGATTCGATTCGACTTCATAACACATATTAGGCTGCTAGGGCAAAGAGAATGGACATATAGGGATAAATGGGATCAGGTACTATGTGATATATTTAGCACGCACTGTGTATAACGAGATCTCCATAGTAGCATAATATCTGAGTTTTTTATTATTATGTTAGTTAACCTGCCCTTCGCCAACGTTGATAACTAATGGCTATGAGAGGGTTTCTGGTTTTTCGAACAAGAAATTAGAAGTTTTCAATCCGCCTGCTAGTCTAAACTGACTTTCAACATCATGCAAAGAGCAAAATTCTTCAGCCAGGTTCTATTTTGATTGGTGATCCTTCATGAAGGCTTGACAATTATTGAGACGTGAAATACGGGGTAGTTGCCAGTTC
The DNA here is from genome assembly GCF_000151425.1 of Trichophyton rubrum CBS 118892. NCBI lineage: Eukaryota > Fungi > Ascomycota > Eurotiomycetes > Onygenales > Arthrodermataceae > Trichophyton > Trichophyton rubrum. The sequence continues at coordinate 787,318 of NW_003456426.1, read as the reverse complement.
ATTCTGGCCGCTGCGATGGACAATCAAGTGCATTCTTTAACACTTGACGTCACCAGCAGATATGAGATTTTTCGGTCAGAAACTAGCGACTGGCCTCGTCGGGCTTGCTGTCTTCTCGGCTGATGTCCTGGCGACTCAGGTCCAACTCAGTGCAATATCAGATTATTGCGTCCAGGCAGTATGTCTTTCTACGGCAATAATGCTGTTTCTTGTAATATCAGTTAACTAAAAACTTCAAACAGTGCAAAGCTTTGACGAGCAAGTTTGCAGACCAGGTCAATCTGCCGAATACCACCGTCTATGACGAGGAAAAGACGCAGTTCTGGTCTTCTCAGCAATCGGAAACATCTCCAGCATGTTTCTTCCGTCCTAAAAAATCACAGGATGTCGCTGCTGCTATCAAAATCTGCCGCCGTACCGGGTGCCCCTTTGCAGCAAAATCAGGGGGCCATGCTGCTATGGCTGGTGCTTCAAATATTGCCGGTGGTCTTACCATCGACTTTTCCTCCCTAAAGAGCATTATTGTGAGCAAAGATAGACGTACTGTCTCTCTAGGTACAGGGAACACTTGGCTCAACGTCTACTCGCAGCTCCAGAAAGAAGACCTGGCGGTTGTTGGCGGGAGGGTGGCTGATATTGGTGTTGGCGGCCTGACACTTGGAGGAGGCATCTCTTTCTTCAGCAACCTATATGGATGGGCAGCAGACAATGTTCAGAGTTTCGAAGTTGTCATGGCTTCTGGCGATATTGTTCATGCAAGCTCCCATCAACATACTGATCTATATTGGGCTCTCCGAGGGGGTGGCAACAACTTCGGCCTGGTCACTAAGTTCGAGGTCTTTTCATACCCTTTAAGACAGGGAGAGATGTGGGGAGGGAATTTGGTATACCCGGGGGCTCAGAATGCGAGCATGTTCCGGCATTTGGCGGAATATACCAGATACGGTGCAGAACGGGATCCCAAGTCCGCGTTGATAATGAATGTTGTATACGTCCAACAGTTCGATCAGTATATTTGCGTAGCACAAGTGGAATATGCTGAGCCTATGAAGGACAACCACACCCATCCTGCGGTCTTTGATGGGATATTTGCTGAACCAGGCCGGGTGATGGACACAGTAAAGTCTTCTACACTGGCACAGATTGCAACGGATTTCAATGATGCCAATCCCAATGGCCTGAGGGAGAGTTACTGGACAGCAACGATTGAGGCCGATGCGGAGCTTCTCTCAGACCTCCTAGAACTTTGGGTTAAGGCTATCGACCCTCTACGAAAGAAAGTCAAGGGGTATCTACCGGTATATTCACTGGAACCGATTGGCACCCCAATGCTCAAACCAATGGCCAGACGGGGCGGTAATGCGTTAGGTCTAGATGATACAAATCCCATTATCATCATGAATCCCAGCGCTAGATGGGAGAACACAGAAGACGATAAGGTTGTCGTCGACGCATATGTTGACTGGCTTGAGAAAGCAAAAGCAAAGGCTGAGGAACGGGGACTCTGGAGCGACTTTGTTTATATGAATTATGCGAGTGTCAAGCAAGATCCTATTCGAAGCTACGGAAAGGCCAATATTGAACGGCTTCACAATGTGGCTAAGAAATATGATCCCGAAGGCGTCTTTCAACATCTGCAGCCTGGGTACTTTAAACTCTGAGCGCGATGGTACTCTAAGAACACTTTTTTATTCTTGATAATATCTAGATACATGGATAATTTTGGCTCTGGTAAGTATATTTGTTCGGCGGCACAGTACCCGGTATATGACATACATTTTCTTTCCCATAAGAACTACAAGGCACGAGCTGCCTGCAACCATTGCTCGATGCCAAAGAGAGCTCTGCGTGGTAGGTCCTTGTACTTATTCTGATCATACGTGTCCAAAATATTCTGACGCAGACGCTTGGCCCTGATGATGGCAATTTTCTTTGGCTGCTGTGCGTTTTCTTTCTTCATAAAATTGCCGACCTCCTTTTCAAGGTTTGCACGCTTTTGGCGTAATTCCTCACCATCAGCCTCCTCGGCAACACAGAGCTTGCATTGGCATTTAAAGCCCCATGTTCGCTCAATAGTTGCTACCCTGGTGCTATAATCACTGTTATCATCGTAGCAATGAGTGAGTTCCTCACCAGCTAGAATTCGACGAGTAGCACGCAGGATAATCAGGTCACCGATAAAGTCTTTCTTAGTATTTGCGACACAGGAATGGTTTATGTATGATGCCCGAGACCAGAGGCCGGTACTAGCGTTGGTGACATCTTCATTTTCGGTCTGTTGGCCAGGTCCAAAGGCGTTGCGCTGGACAATATCATGTAATTGGAAAGTATCCAGGACGGGTTGACCGTCAATTTCGCGAAGCTTGTTACCGAGCCCTTCATACTCTCCACAGAGGGCCAACACGCGTTCCACTTGGGAAGGGTTGTTCATTAGTTTTTGTACTATGGCTTTGTGTAGACCAGACGGGAATACTCTGATTTTAGCATTGTCTCGCATATCAATGGTCAGACACGACATTGCCTCCGGGTCGTGGCTCCAGACGACGCAGAACGCTTTCTCGTACATGATTGTTTCGTTAGGTTCTATATCACGCGTGGCAAAAAGCCCACGTCCGGCTCCAGGGCTTTCCTTGATTTCAGTGAATCCATAGTAGCTTGCGACATCGGCTCGGCCCTGCAATTTTGAAAGGCTGGATGCCACTTTTTGTAGATCATATGTGCCTGATTCCTTCTCTTGGGAACGCAGTTTTATTCTTTTCAGGTTAATCTTGACCAGTCTATCGTCCGGCTGGAGTTTCTCTTGTTCCTCAAAGAAGCCTTTGGCTGCCTGAAAATCACCAAGGCTGTAGGCTGCACTGCCAGCACGGGAATACGCCTTTGCATCAAGGGCCTTCTGTTCCTCTTCAGTTCCATGAGTGAGAGAGGCGAATGCGTCAGATATCGCCTCGTCGTAACGTTGCAGGAGAAGGTTGACGTAAGAACGGTTTCGATAGATATCCTTACGCAGTGTGCTATCATCGTCTTTTGGAATTGATTTTAAACCATCAGAGTAGCAGGCGTGGGCCCTCCAGTATGCTTTCTTCCCAAGAGCAGCATTTCCTTCTTCCTTACACTGGGTGGCTGATTTAGAGGCAGTGGATGCCGAGTCCTTGTTGCCTGTGTTATTCCTCCACGAGGATGGGTTGTCACTGTAAGTGGTAATGATCATATCCGAGGGGTGGTCGACGCGAATCACAGATTCATGATTGGTATTAAGGGTATAATAAGGCTCCTTAATGAAGAACGCTGAGGCGGAGTCTAATATATCTTCTCCATTTCTTGTGTTGTGGAGGGATAGCTCAAGCCTGTCTGCATCATCCGAGCCTGCTTCCTGCACGATAGTCCAGCTAGACGACCTTAGCTTGACCACTGGGGAGATACGGCGGAGAGAGAGCACTCGGCCGCGATGGTGCGTTTCCATACGAAGGTCTGATAACTTGATGGGCTCTAGATCCGCCAGGCTGGTTGTGCAGGGCAGATATTGACAGCCAACCGCATATGCTGGCACGGTATCCTCGCTCTTGTCCTTTGGCAGTGTACCCAAATCTAACGCTGCCGCTGCAAAGTCATCCATCACGGACTTACCAACGGCTTGCTGGACCAGGGCCTTCGTGTCATGGGCCTCTCGAGGCTGGCCAGCCTGCCCCTGGCGTTTCCGGACATGTTCCTGGGCTGTCTTTTGTATCCGCTCGGTCTCCGCCGGCGTCATGAAAAGAGTAGCGCGGGACGCCATGGCTGGTTGGGATTGGCTGTGCCCTTAAATAAAGTCCTGATATATGGCCAAGCTTGCAGTTACTCGGGCTGTCGCCCTGCCAGATTTTTCTATAGTGAAGCAGTCGCCGCGGGACGGCTGATATGGTTACTCGCCCTGCGTTGGTTGGTTTGCTTGTTGTCTTGAGGAACCGCAACAGCAACTGTTGGAATTTATCTAGTTGTGTGATCATATGAGGCTTGGCATCCCGCGCGACTCCGCTAGCTAGCAAAAGGTTTTGCCTTGGAAATGAAACAGGTATAAAACAGGAGAGATGAATAGAGAAAGTAATGTCTTGTTATACGGTTGTTTATAGCTCGATCAATAGGATAGTCATTGACCATGGTAGTTCAATGGGTGACACATCATCACTATGCATGTCAATAAGGCGGCAACAACAATGAAACAAACGGTAATCATACTATCTACTACTCGGAGCCAACGCAGTGAGCCGAAGGTTGCACCGAAGCTCAGTAATCTAAGTATATAAACGGACCTCCTTCGTGTGGCTCGAGATGGTTGGGATTGAAAATCTCAGGCACGAGGTTAAGCACCAACTCCCAGATACTCATACTCATCAAGCATGATTTCACACTTGTCTATGGGCAATCCTAGTGTACAGCCAGCATAGAGGATACTCGACATTCTCACCCACTCGGGGGTTCCATAAATGAAGGTCTTCACATTGGAATTCTGCAGAACGGACCCTTTGTACTGAGAACAACGGGAACATAGATTCCATATCCCAAAGGGCGTAGGCTTGGCAGCTAACAATTAGCCATTAGGTACGGATGAACGACTTTTCCTGGCCTGGGGAGGTTCAAATCGGAGAAATAGACTGATACTCCCGATCTCCCATAAAGCACTATTGGTTCGGCCGGAGGAAACGTACCGGCCGTGGATACAGTGCTCCTCACCACCACCCAGGATATATGGGGTATGCCCTGGGCTGTTAGGATGCTAAGACATCTTCAGTAACTCGGGTAGAGTTATATGTCGAAGTCCTTGATATCCTCATTCTCACTCGGGAATCCAGATCCGGTGGGCTGTAGGTTAGCTCCAACATTTCGAGGTATATCAGGGACAACTTAAGCACAGCTACTACTGTACTCCGAGCGCCCCCGGATTATCAAGCTGCTGTTTCCTTGCTGGACGGCTGAAATTATTCGTGTCTTCTCTCTGCTTTCGCTCTTTTGTTCGTCTTTTTGATGTTGTTTTTGCTCTGATTTTCCCTTTTTTCCCCCCCCTCTCTTTTAACTTTCTTTCTTACGTCATCATACCATTTATTAGTCATCAAAATAAGCTTAGTAATCCGTTCGACCGAAAGCGGCAGTCGGAACGTTCGAGGTCGAAATCTCGATATATCAAAGAGAGACTCGAAAAAAGAAGACGTCAAGTCGCGAGAAACGGACAAAACGTGGAGGCCGCCGGCCTGCCTCCTACTGTCTCCCCGAGATGCTGACCAAGTCGGTCGTAACGTGTCCTCGGACGGTCGGTCGTTGTCTGCGACCGAGGGCGACAAGCGCAAGGGGAGACGCTAGTTTGCTTCGTCAGTTCATTGTCATCTTGTCATCCTTCTTAACATCCCAGCAACCAGCTGCAGGTTATTTGCTCCTGTATGAGCTCCCTTGCGTGGAAATCGGAAATCGTCGTTCCGGCTTGGCTGGGTTCCCTTAGCTGGTCCTGATAATTCTTGTAGTATCCAGCTGGCCTGAAAATGATATCCAAATGAACCCTGGACCCGGTGTACCCTGGCTATCCCGTACAAGTATCTCCTGGGTACAACTTTGGCTCTCCAAATACTTTTTTTGGCCCTCTGCTGGAGGTCTTCTGGGGCCATGCATCATCTGCATGTCCACCAATCGCAGTGTTCCACAGGATGCAGATCCGTGAAGCTCGATCTCCGAGTCGCAGAGTGGCTCAAGGCTGAAGACTTCTCGAGCAGATGGTCCTCTCAGCCTTTCACTTACAGTCATAGAAAGTCCGATCAATGATCCTCTTTTCTTCGCAGTTTAAAGAACACAGTAATCTGCAAAGCGCGGAATACAGAGCACATACTTCATTTTCTGTGAGACAAGCTTCGCGCTACACTGCGCCAGGCAGTTAGCTGCGGGGTGGCTCTGTCCCTGAGGACCGAACTTTATCCTCTCATGCGAACAGCCGCAGGCGGGCTATTCGCGCTATCCCCGGGCCGCCATATAACTCCGTAGCCCCTGCTTGTGGGCTGAGGGGAGGCCGGTATTGAAGGTCAATAAGGCCGCCGGGGTCGGAGATAGCGAGTATCAAAGAACATCCCGGGCCGTCTGTCCACTCTGAAAATCGTATCTGATGCTTTCATCAAACGGGATGTCGGCACCTTACAGCCCGCCTGTCGACCCTGTGAAGCGTTCGTGAGGGAGCTCAAGGATTCTCACCCTTGGCCAATAAGGCGGGCCTGCAAACGAATGCGTGGGGTACATGATGCGAATAAGAAATGCTGTAGAAGACTTGAGGTATAAATGCGACGCAGTTGGCCTGTTCTGTTCTGCGCTCGTCTATCTACCACATCTTCTTAAATCGAGTATCCAGCGTTGAATCCTCTACCATTCCTACCGCAGCTACACGAAACATTTATTGTCTATCAAGTATGGAGAACCCAGTCATCACTGATATTGACAGGCGAACCTGTACCCGCGTGGTCCCTATGAAAGTGATATGCGCGGGGATGCCTCGTACCGGAACACTCTGTATGTTGTTGGCTCTGCTGCCCATCACCAGATCACCCTCATCCACCCAGGCTATAGTGTTGTACTGATCTATCCACCAGCTCTTAGGACAGCCCTGAAAATACTCGGTTTCGAAGACACATACCATATGGTTTCCTGTGCCGTAGAGAACCAAAGGGATTGCGAAATGTGGATCGATGCTGCTCGTGCGAAATTTGAAGGCGTCGGCAGCTTTGAAAAGAAGGATTGGGACGCTCTACTGGGTCATTGCCAGGTATGATGCCAGATAATAACAGACTTCCCGGAAACGGAAAGCTTACTTGCCTCAAGGCTACAACTGACGCTCCCGGTTGCGTCTTTATTCCTGAACTCGTGGCGGCTTACCCGGACGCTAAGGTTGTGTTAAACAAGAGAGACGTTGATAAATGGTACAAGTAAGTACCGCCCTGCAGTATACACTACAATATGCCCATGTTTCAATTTCTGACTCTTATTAAGTTCTGTTCTCGACACTATTCACAAGGCCCATATTGCCAACAGGGAGCTGGGTATCCAAGGGAAGCGAGTGGAGATGCTCAATCTACTATGGGGCAATTTGTTTCACGGCGATTTCCGCAAGAATGGAAAGGAGGTCTGGGAACAGCACTACCAGATGGTCCGTGACTTAGTTCCAGCGGACAACTTACTCGAGTTCGAGGCGAAGGATGGATGGGAGCCTCTCTGCAAGTTCCTGGGCGTGCCTGTCCCTGATGTTCCTTACCCGAGGGTGAACGATACAAGTAACTTCTGGGAGAGGTATGAGAATGGAACCGGCGCAAGCTTGGAGAAAGTCAACGAGATTGTAGCCAAGGTAGAGTGCAGCCGTGCTTAGAGTGATTGATCAGTCTTCCCCCCGGGGTAGGAGTTCCAATAATAGATGTAGTGATGCCTTTCATTATATATGTTGTCATAATTTTAGTAATACATAGATGTAGCAGCTCTAGGGTTGTACAAAATAGACGAGACTTGAGCATCTCATTGGAGGCTATCAAAGCCCGATGGAACCTTAAGGCCGGATATGTCTTCTTCCTGCTTGCTCTCACTGGAGCTGCGTCGCAGGTCAGATAGCAACCGGCCGTAGAGGTTCGGTTTACTAGGCTCATTAACTCCCAGCCTAACCATCAATAATTACCAGCATTTGCCAGTCGACTTTGTTTCTATTCACGGGTCACTTGAGGCATTCAGGGATATGCAAATTAGCCAATTGACCGAAACATGTCGCATTTGAGTATCACGTTAGGTCTGATGTCGGTTCCGGTTGGCTACATAGAGCCGTAGACTCGTTTGTAAATGCCATGCAGGTACCAAGAGAGGGCGAGGCAGGCATTATCCGTATCTTTCTATACCGGGTTTCCTAGCAGATATTGTACGGGTATATAAGCAACGCTACTCTTACATGTTTCTGAATGTATTTCCGGAGGCACTTCTGCGGTCTTTCTTCCGGTAGCTCGTCCGATCAATATTGTCGGCCACTGGTCTAGACTTGGATTTCGGCTGAGGTGCAAAAGTGACAGTTTTCTCCCCCCCTGATCGCGCTACTGAAGGGCGCTCCTTGGTTTGGTGCTTACGAACTCTGGACTCAAATGAACGATCGTGCGTGCGTGAGGCCTTAGACGATGAGGTCACTTGCATCTGAGGCTGTCTGGGTTTGCCTCGCCTATAAGAAGCAGTAGATATCTGATTAGAAGACGGCTCCCGTGTCGGTCGTGGACCTTCATCTTCCGAAGACGAGTTATCTGAGCTTGAAGCTGGTACTTCATCAATAGCTTCCTCCTCAACAGCTGTCAATCCTCTCTCGGGCTTAGGGGTAGCCACAGGAGCATTGCCCGAGTGAGTGAGAAGGTATTCTCTCGAGTTCTCGTCAATCGCGAAGTCTTGATCATCGAACAGTTTGCTGAAACGTGAATCACCAAGTAAGCCGCCAGTGCTTGATTCAGCAGGGCCGGTACCATTCTCTTCCTTCTTGGCATTATCATCTCCTCCTTGCGCCAATACCCTCCGGGCCTGAAGCCGTTCTCTTTTCTCTTCCTTCTCAAGTAGTCTCTCTGCAAGCTTTCGGTTAACCTTGGCTGCAACCTTCTTCTTTCCACGAACACGGCTCTCTCTCTCTTTATCAATCTTCTCTTTGATTTTCCTCTCCCTTTCTTCTTCCCATATGAACGGGTTGGCGATAAGTCGTGCCTCTTCATACAATCGTTGGGCAACGAAGTAACCATGCATGTACGGACGTAGTAATGTAGTGGTTCCAATGAGATGGTCCAAGTTCAAAGTACGCAACTGAGGAACAGTGAGGAACTTGTAATTATCATAAACAGAGCCTGACTGGCCGGTAGCAAACGCATGAGGGTCGTTAGGGTCATCCGCCATTTCTTCAACGAGGTTGTCCAGGAATGCGCACCACTTTGGTGCAGGCCCCAATTGTGGAATGAAGAATGAGTGTTGCTGCCTTCCTTCATTGGCCGTTAGTAGCATACCACTATCTTTGCACCAGGCTACACTGTTAATGTCAACAGCTGGTTCCACAGACGTCCACGGAGTACCATCCCGTTGATCCCATATTTTGATAATGCGCTTATCGGCTGACATAATTTTCGGGTCACTTGTCTGCTCGCGAGTGGAGATAGATGAAGTAAGGAAGGTTAATGTGTGGATGGGGTAGCCGTAGCCTTGGTCCTTTTCGAGAATGGGAATTGGGGATCGAAGATCGTATAAATGAATCAGGCCTTTAGACGATCCTGTGGCAAGAGTAAGCCCCGATCTGTTGAACTCTAGAGCGGTGATTTCTGATTTTTCGTTTGTATAAGATGGAAGAATAGCCGCTCTGGCTTTTGCGCGAGGATCCCAGAGCTCCACAGTTCCAATTGACGTTCCGAAAGCAAGCAGATTGTGACTTTCCTCAGCTACTGCTCCGGTGTTAACGCTTCCCGTGTGTATGCCACCTTGAAGGGCTCCTCCACCAAGAGAGGTGAAATCATCACCTCCAACCTCAACTTCATAGCTGCGCATATACCTACCCTGCTCCAGGTTTAACCGAAACACTTCTCCCATGCCATTCTCATTGACTCCAACAGCGGGCGTGAGCGCTTCTGCGGATTGTCTATCGTACACCAAATCCCTGCCGTATCGAGGCAGACGGGTAGTGTAATGGCATCCGGAAGGCGTATGGAATTCCAGGGACCGATCTGATTGTAAATGAAGTGATTTTGAATAATCTGATGATAGGAGCAAGAATGTCGTATTTAAGGATATTGTATGGCGGGCATACGATAGAGATAAATGTGGTAGGTAATGTACATGCATTTGGGGCTTGTAGGTACCTGTGTTTCGTTTCCAATTAGAAATCTATCTGCTCATTGGAGACACTCGACAATACTGACCTGTGGACATCACCCACTGTCCATCCTCACTAACCCGAATACACTGACTTGCTTCTTCAAACTCGAAATCTTGCAGCAGTTCCACTCGGTTCGAATACTCTGCGTCTGCTTTCAAGCTTCGCTTCCGTCTTCTGGCTAGCCATTCTGGAAGAGGCCTGGCAGTAGACGAGCCAGATATCGTGTACACTGGCACCGCCGAATGGTTGGAAAGCTTCATTCTCGCTTAACACCCTGCTGATCCCTTTTCACGGCCCTTTTGCTTCCTCTTCGTCCTGTTGAATATCCAAAAATTTCCTCGAACAAAAAAAAGGTTATTTTTATCTCAAAACTTTAATCTACCTGGCACCTGTGCAAGCTTTACATCACGTGGAGAAATTCATCTTATATAAGCGCAACCTTAATTGGAGGTCAAATCAAAACGTTTTCGAACGCGCGAAGATGAAGGTGATGATATCAAACCCAACTCCTGGTGTTCATGGCTTGTCTCGTCCTCTAGTCATCTTCACTATTGATACCAGATTCTGTGCGGATGAACTACTATTCTTTATGTGACTTTCCACCTTTAAAAGTGTGACGGGATGCCCTAGGTGGCCTCTCATACCTGGAGGCTTCGAGACATCCAGTCACATTTATTGTCATATTATTACTGGATCTTGCCCTTAGAGATGCTGCCACGGGGGTTTTGGGCATATTTCTCTTCTGTTCTTTTACTTTCAATGGCGAAAAGTTATCTCTGCACAGAAATTTTTAGCAATCATGGAGTTTCCAATCGGAGCGGAAACCAACGGTCGAGTCTTTGTATGTCCATCTCTACAACAGCGGGCTATCTTGATGCAGTTAACACTAACGGCTAACCAGGATGAACTCTCGACCTGTCACTGGAAAGTTTATGGAGTTGATTCCAACGGGAGTGGTCTTGGAACCTCTGGGTCTTCCGTTAATCAGCTCTTTAAGAAAATCCAAATGTGTGCATTAACACTACGAGAGGCTGGGTGTCTTACGTGTCCGTCTTCTGATGGAGCTGGAATCTGGGTGTTCTCACTTGATGCTGAGTTTTCTAGACTAAAATCATTTGCATCAAATCAGCGCAAGGATTCAGAAGACCTAATTGTTGGACAAGTGCCAATATACGGTACGCTACTCTTAAGTAATTATACAGGGATAATTACTGACTAGGATTTATAGAATATTGTGGAGGAACTACGTCTATAGCTGAACTTGCTCAAAAGCTACTATCCAAATCCTCAGAAAACACCCGAAATTCTAGTTTGGCTGAGAATCTATCGAGCAGAAATAAGCTAGAGATGCCCGCATCCTTGGAACTAACGCATTCGTCTCTATATGCGTCGTTCATTAACTCAATAGCTTGGTCACTGTCGCTTCATTTGACTAAGCGTCATGGGGCTATACCCCTCGGGAAACGGACCTTCTTCACAGCCGCAGATTCTGACATGTCCCCTGGCGGTACTTCTACCTCCGTTATTTCAACACTGGATATTGAATTGTCCCAAAGTGGCAAGGTGGTCATATCTCTTCGATCCAGATCCCAACCTGGAATAAGCCAACTTTCAGAAGGCCTTGGGGTCAGTAGCATTGGTGAATTACGATTGCATGACAATATATGGCTTGCTCCCGCAGGAACAATAGCAAGGTATATAGGTATAGGGGGTAGTGAATATGCGCTTGGTACCGGCAACTCATATCACTCCAACAACATGCATAGTTCAAGGAACGGGTTCTCTAGCGAGGGTCAGGATCCATGGAAATTGGCGGTTTGCTCTTGGCTTGAGAGAACAGGAGTTCCTATAGAGATATCAGATAACATGAGATGGGTACAGGTTGAAGTGGTGACCCGTCATCAAAGGTTAGGCCAGGGTAAGGCTACTGGTACCCGAAGAATTTACTGGCCAGCACAGTTATGTTTCAAAAAAGCCCGTTTCCCCACTAGCTCTCCAATTCAAGGAGCTGAGACTTTATCCCGCGACAGTCTGGGACCTCTACAGTACGCTCGCCAGTGGTTAAAATGCTCTGTACCTAGAGACGAGGTTTTATCACGGAATGCTCCATCAGATGTAGCTCAGCACCCCGAGCAACACCCTCGAAGCGAAACACTGGCATCACCCGATGGAATTGATATCCCAAACACAACTGAGAGCATGGCAAGAGCATTTTTATGTCCAGATTTCCATCCAGCTACGGTATATCCAACTCCTCCAGGAGGTACATTAGGTTTCGGGCAACTTTCTTCCGATCACTCCGGCGGGCAGTACCCTCTTGAACTATCCCATATTTCTAGGGAGGAACCTGATGCTAACATAACCGAATCCTTAAATCCTAATACCCGAAATTTGCTAGAAGCAACATCTCCTGGGCTCGGTACCGGTACTGGGATGTATGACACGGCCGATGATGACTTATTCGAAGAGATGGATGACAATTTTGATAACAAAGGAATTACCGAGGCAGATTTCAATTTTTTTGACGAACCTGGGCTCTCTGACACCAACCTGGACGTTGATTCCGGGAACCCAAGCCATAATTTCGTCATATCAGACCACCCCACGGCAGAATCAAAGCCAGATCTGGAGATGAGTGAGTCACTAGCCTCATTAGAACCAGTTCCGCCTACCGAGTCCCACGGAATGGAAACTCCAATGTTAGACAATCTTGTGGAAGAAGGCGCAAATCAAGGACAAAGTGAAATTAAAAGCAGCCAACCCACGGCTAGAGCGGCAGACACAGATAGGAATACGGAACGTCCAATAAGCCCACCACTAAGCCCATCAGGAGTAAAACGTATTTTATTTTCGAGCCCGAAAGGGAGTTCAGAGAAGCCTAAAAACACGATTAACTCCGCCACAAAACTTCCAGTAGAAGCAAGCAATCAATCAGGGCAACATAAAGGTCGTTATGATGCAGTATCGTTCCGGCATGGGCTTGACTTCTCCGACAGAAAATATGGGATTGATGGTAGATTCTGGTTCCTCCCCGATCATAAAACCTTCAATTACAATGCGGATTCACATACGACGAAAATACCCATGGTTAATGATTCGTCAGCACCAGTCTATAAGTTAGGGCAGCATGTATACCCTCGTAAGATTAATGAACGCTTGGATGGCGCAGACAGCGAACGATGCTCGTCTTCTACCTCCTCTACGTCCTCTGTTTCAGGGGATCACTATGAACAGGCTGGGTTCAATAAGATGCGCCCCGTTGATCCCATCGATAACAGGTTAAGGAGGGGAGATTTGGAGGAAATCTTCTCAGTTAGTTCTTCTCTACAAAGTCCTGGATTTAATGTTAGAAAGCGTTATTCAACACACTCTGATTTGGAAGAGGATGTGCTATTAGCTGGGCTTATCTACCCAGCTACTGATTGGTTATTGTCAAAATACTTTACAGCGTTCGAACCCAGCATTCGCTCAGCTCTCTGCGGTCGAGATGAGACGCTCCATGTGGCACAGCTTTTGGTCGACCAAATTACTCAATCTACTTTGACGCATAAAACGGAGATCGCCTACGAGGAGAATGAGAAAGATATTTGGCAGGCGTCAATAGATGACATCAACGCACTGGGCCAATCTCGTAGGCCCAGCCTTAAGAGTTATGCATCAATAAGTGACATTGGACCCAGCCAGCAAATTAAGGATACCACGGGCGGCGCCATCGTTAATTTAAGGCCACCTCATATGCACATTAGGCGTGGAAATTGCTCTCTCGAAGTCCTACCAACCGCTATATCCTTTTGGGAAACATTCGGCCTTGAACCTCTCAAGGGCAAGAAGGATATCATTTCCTATTGCCTACACCCTGTGTCTATGCAAGAGAGCGCCAATGCCTTTCTTGATAGGCTGGGTTTAACATACTTGGGTGCCAATCTTGGTACATTCGCCCGTCATGGTAGCGCAAAGGGTTTGGTTCCATGGTCCCTGAGTCAGGATAAGCTAGACTATACATCAATTATGCGGAGGTTACAGCATATCTGTGAATCTTTAGGTACGTGATAGATAAACCTTCCCAAATTTCCATTAATATTAACACTCGAAATAGGAATTGCGCTGTCAAATCTATCGATGAACAACAAAACTGTCGTTGTGTACATCGTTAATCCTTTCAAGATAGGTGCAGCGATGGTTGATATATGTGTAGCTTTCTTACGCCTCTTTCGTAAATATGTGGAAGAGGCTGACAAGCGTTCAGTCCGTCGCCTCAATGAATTGGTATTGCAGATAATCCCATCCGACTTTATCACTGGTGATGATTCGTTGGTAATACCCACACAAAATGACTATCTCCGACTTGCATTAGAGGTCTACTCCCGCTGTCCCCCACAAGACCCCATATCGGATGCGTTTGCGGGCGCTCCTGCATTTACCCTAGCAACATCAGTTCCAAAGATGATTCCTTTCCGGTTAACCACAGAGGAAGGTTCTCCCATGGATGCTGGGCAGGCATGTCATGTAGCATATTCTGTTAGCCAGGATCAGCGGTGGGTTACTGCGGCGTGGTGTGATAACCTAGGCTTGCGCCAGCTAACCCTTTCCTATTCACTACGACGAGACGTCTCTCATACGTGTAGACCTCTATCTGAAGTTCGAGAAGACATTTGGCAAGTGATGGTGGACATGACAGGAATGTCTCGCTGCCGTTGGCGTGTTGTTCTTGCAAAGGATGAGCCAATGGACACCGAGGAAATAACAGGTACAAATCCAGCTCTTGCCCTAAGACTGTTATCTATGAAAAGACCAAAAGCACTGACCGCTTGGTATAGCTTGGACAAATCTTGCGGCTCGCCACAACCAACATCACTCCGGTCTGGTGGATCTTATCCTACTCACCGTCAATACAGAACCAAACCTACGCTTGAAACTACCCCCTCCCCCACCTCAATTGAATACCCTCTACCAATCTGGCAATGCGTCAACTCCGGTTTCTACTCCAAAGCCCAGCATATCTTCTCCTGATCCATCAACCAGCGCCCCAACCCCACCTAATATATCTAATACACCGAATTTTTCATCCGAATCATCCCAACCTCAGGCCCAATCCTACCTTCAGGTTCATCCTACCCAGATATCGGTAGAAACGAATACTGAAACACTTCTAGTCGACAAGTCCGACGATTCCTGGGCCTTGGTTCTATCACAGCGCTTGAATAACTCCCACTCGTTCACCAATTACAAACCGGCTCTCGCAAATGGATATCTTATTCATCGTAGCGGCACCAGTGACTCTGACTGGAAAGCCTCTTTGATGGTTAATCTGATACACTTCCAAAGTCGAATTCCCCCCAGCATTGTCCTGAAGGATTTACTAAGTATATTTCGGGATATGTCTTCTCTGACTAGGACAAGAGGCCTTGTCTGTTCTTGGGGAAATAATAGCCTCCCCTGGCACATCTCTACAGCCATTAAAGGACAGGAGTTATTAGGATGTATATTATAGAGCGCTCAATGCCACTGTTAGTTACTGATACCCTTGAATGTTTACTTGGGGAATAATTCATGCCAATGCGATTGTAACTCAAGCAGTGGAAGTATTACCCTTTTCCTACCTTGGCTAGGACTCAGAAATTCTACCACATATGCATGCTCAAAATCCAGAACCTGCCATTCTATAGTAACACATTCACGCTCAAAACTGTGTATGGTAAAAGGTATTCCGAATATCTCCCACGGCTACACTTTTCCACCAAATATCTCCTGTAGAGAATGCTCCAGCATGTACTTAGTAAGGTCGTTGACTTTCGCATTCGCAGTTCTCATCGCTATCTCAGCCTCTTTTTCCCTCAGATCCAGAGTCTTACGAACGCGCTGTATCTCTTCAAGTTCTTCCCGAAACCGAGCTTCGATGATCTGTCGTCGGGATTCCAGCGACCACATAAACACACTCATCACCGCATGCACGCTGGAGAGCTGGAGCTCTCTGTTGTTATCACGAATTGCTCGCAGAAACAAAACCGCAGCCTGCGTGATATCTTCAAGCTTCTGAAGACTTACCCGCTTACGGTGAACGGCGATGTTCCGGATCTCATAACCAGAGTGAAGGATTGCCCTTATGTTTGGATATTCCTCGGCATTGAAGGCGTTAATAGGAATTTTGTGGATGACTTTGTTCAAGACCAAGGTCCATTTACTCAGCTCAATGGCTTCCGGACAGTCCCACATCTCCGTTGATATCAGCTCAGGAGCCCATTTAGACGCAAAGTCGAAGCATGCCTGTTCGAGGAGGGTCTGTATATTCGTGAGAACCAGATGTTGTATTTGGAAAGGGGCATGGGAGAGATTTGTCGAGGCATCATCTGAGAAAACTTGGCTTGCGACTTCATCTACAAAACAATTAGTACACACAACCTTTCATAAGCATCTGAGCGCGAGGCCATAGAGAAGCCTATACATTTAGAAGAAGAGTTCTCGAGGTCTTTATCCACCGCACTGTTATCTATAACGCCGCTACGATCGATTTTGTCCAGCTCTCTATTATCGCAACTTGGCTCTGTCGACTTTGAAAGATCCGGTATTTTAGCATTAGCTCCCGTTCTAGTTGTTTGTTGACGAAGCAATACTGCACTCGGCGGTTCATTGGCTATAGGTTCGGCGGCAAAAGCATCATCTGTTAATAGCGACTGTAAGATATTCACAATTTTGTCCTGACCTAGGTCCGTAATCAAATCAGCATCAGGGCATTTAAGAGACTCAATTCTCTTAATTATCGCCTTTTTCTTTCGGATCAACGCGCTTTCTCCAGCGAAGAGTGGCCGGTATGCCTGGAAAACCCGTTGTCTTTCATCACTTTGGACCTTCATACTTGTCGGGGGTAAAATTTGACCTCGGGAATCTGATTTGACAGTTTGCCTAATGGTGGAATGCTCTATGTCAGACAAATATTAGTTGAGAGAACCGGGTTGGAAATATGTGATATACACTCGGGTTTATGTCAACAGCTTCCATGCAGTAAACAAATTGTTTCTAGCACGGGTAGTGCCGTAAATAGACCCCCGTCCCTACAGTAACGCTTGCGTCTGGCAATGTGGCAAACGAAAGCTGAACAAGAGATAGCATGCATAAAAGCAGCTAGGAGGCCAATGGCTATGTAGTGAGGCAGTGCTCATGAAGAAGTATAGTAGTTTGGTATCTTTGAGTCGGGACACTATAGCCGTGTATATTCCAGATATACGGTCGGGGCTATGGGTGGAAGCGCCGCATTTTGTGGCAAAATGATGCCGTGCTAAGCTAAGGGGATTACTCCTGCCTGTACTAGGTAATATGCAGGAAGAGAAACCAAAGGAAAAAAATAGAAAAAGAAAAGAACCAAGTAATAGTAACTACGGGAAGGAGAAAAAGGAAAGGGAAAGGGGAAAAGAGGGGAGAAAGGATGCCGCAGCCAGAAATATTCAGTCATACTGACATCATGTCAGGCCATGGCTCCCCCGTGTTATTTTCATGAGAATAAGGCTAGATATGCCATCCCCACCGGAGGATGCTTCGTTATCGGCTGTTTGACCGGGTCAGCAACCGCAACAATATGCAAGTAGTGACCGTATTATGGAATCGAATATAGTCAATAGTCAATTTACCCCAGCCGGTAGGATTGATTATTCTCAACACACTGTATGGGGGAAGAGTTGATAAAAAGGCTTGAACCTTGGCATAGAGCCACGGACCGAATGTAGCGGGTTGCTTCGGAGCAGCGGCGTCATTCATACCTATGTAAGGTTGCCTTACTTCATGGTTGTGACTGTGACGAGCCTACCATACCTTCGGCGATGCCGGGGCTTAGCAAGAAGAAGCGGGAGACATCCGAAAGAGGATATGGGTATGCTAACAAGGATACCTGGGAGGGATTTTAATCACCCCGGGCACATTCCTGCTTACATGGAAATGAATAGCACATTCTAGACAACGATGACGGAGGAAAAAGAAAGATCAGTCAGCTAAATAGAAGTGGATATCAGGCCGTAGTGGAGGGCAGGATCCAGTCATGGTAGAGAAAGTCTGCGTGTATGCCGCTCGCTCATCACTCCAAAAGAGTTATTGGCCCGGGATAAATGTGGGAATGAGGAACGAGGAGAAATCTGAGTACTGCTGCCTGGAGTATAAACCACATGAGTATGCATGAATGTCACAGACCGGCGGCCAGCGCCAACCTGCGCGATTTCATTGGTGATTAGCGTGCAGGGAAAAGAAACAGGAAAAATGTGATGTGGGAAAGAGAAGGAGGATGAGAAACTTGGACTGAGGATAGTACGGCGTAGGTAGGCTATGCAATCTCCCCGATCTTTGAAGTTTTCCGGGGGTTTATTGCCACTGGCAAATGAAAATGAATGCATACTCCGGTCTGGACTGGTAGTCACTAAGACCAGAGCAATGCAAGGCAGAATTCTTAGGTCTAAACACCTTAGATGTCGAAGAGTGTCACCATAGGGGTCAACGCGGTAACAAGGCACCAAAGCATAGCCTGTCGTTAGTGCTATGGCACAAACGCTTTGCAATGTCTGCACCCCAAGTTGGAAGTCCCCTCCGTGACGTCAACAGAGAGAGTTTTTTATTCACTGCAAGGCTGATACGAAAACAAATATGAAGTTTTGGTAGGGAGAAGAGTCTAGCACGACTCCTCCAGAGCATATCCCCTACCCCCACGAGTGAGGAGGCCCAATTATGGCAGTCGCTTCTAAGTATCAAGGGTATTTTGCAGCGGCCCTCACTCTATAGGCCGTTATAGCAGAGCTGCTTTTCGTCTTATTGAGGAATGGTCCATTTGAACACGAGAAAAGTCTCCATTCCGGCTTGGAGATCATCGCTTGTGCTGGGAGTAACAGAGAGTTTGAGGCGCAAGCGCGGAAGTATACCCTCTAGAGCAGGTCACCCAACCCATCTCTGTGGCTCAAACCAGCCCCTTGAGCCCCCTTGGCCCTGACTGTCGTAGAATGGCTGTCGGTTGATGTCTTGTATGGCCAACGTTGCTCGTTGTCGTTTTTTGACAGCTCGACGTTGGGCGCTTAGGAAGAAAAAGCCATAAATAGAAGTTTGTTTTGTTTGCTTGTGTCATGTGACCTTGCAAAAATAGAAACGCCTTTTTTCAACGTCAAACATCGAAAAGCTGACGAGGAGCAAGCGAAAGACAACAGCCAACGTGAAGAAGAAGAAGCAAAGCGCGAGATGTTGGGAGGGAGGACAGGAGTGCTGCCCCTGACAGCCAACAAGCGAGGGCTCAGGCTTGGAAGAGAGAGACGCTAGCCGTTCGCGGCAAGCTTGAGGTTCATCTCAGCTGGGGTGGTCAGTCTGCTGGGAGGGCAGAGGCGGTGCAAGGAGGGAAAAGGGGGCCAGCACCAGCCTCGCTCGTTTGTTAGTCTGTGGCTCGAGTCAGACTAAGAACGCGAAACGCGGATTAACAACTCTGGCTCCCCGGGTGTGGCTTCGGCGCGAAAGATGCTCGGATACAGGTTAAGTTCTTTGCAACTTCGCATGAGTTTTCCTCCCCCTCAACTAGCTCTCACCAGCCTCATCCATCGCGAGATGTGGCTTTTGACGCTAAAAGAAAGGCAGACTGAGCATCCTTGAGCCTCAAGTGCTCGGGCGTGGGCGAAAGCGAGTTTGCAAAGTGTATCTGCAAGTGACTCAATGAGACGATTTGCGCTGCCTGGTCATCACCCCTCAAAAACTATGAGTGGTCATCTGAGCGAATAGAATGGTTGAACCCATCTTACTCAATAGCTAGCTCGAGGAGTGAATATTCAATATTTCGACAACTGTTATTGGGCAATGCTAGTCACCCCATGCACCAAGCAGTAAAAACAGACAAAGGCCAAGGTAATTTTCCTTGAGTTCTGCGTCATCCGGCAATCGACTCTCACACAAAACGAGAGACACCCCAGCGATGACCTTGATGCCGGCATCTTTGGTATTATTATCATCATTATCATTATTATTTTCATTCTCTATGTGAATGGCGCAACTGTTGAACTAGGCCGCGGTAAATAACCAGTTAGTTCACAGAGAGATATTTGGAGGCATAGTAACTTCCTTATTCCGCGAACAGCATGCTTTGGATGAGAGCATGATTGCATCGCTGGCCTTATCCAAAGGAAAAAAAAAAAAAAAAAAAAAGATACCCCCCGAGGAGTCGGTGGCGATAAGGTCAACCTCTGCGTGAACTTCGGGAAACTCTCATCGGCTCCTGCTTCAAGCCTAGTGTCAATGCAATGGAATGTTCCGCCTTGCATATCCCAGCTGGCTGCGCACACATCCTAGAGCGTGGAGGGTGTGAGGGTTTAGGCATCCACCTTTCACGCTTGGCTGATTCTCATTAGTAATAATAGGCACCAGCAAGACGGTTTTCTTCGATTGGCTAAGCCTCACTCCGCAGCATTACTATTGGGTGCAAGCTGCATCCTCCGATCTCGTAAAATAGGGTTGCCCAGCGCGGATACTGACAGGAGGCTTGGCTCGAAAGTCTAAGCAGGTCTGAGCTTTTTTAGCTGCTGCAATGAAGATATCTCCAACTAATTACTTGCTCATCAGCCCCCCCTCCCCCCGGAATATAAAAGGCCTGTCAAACCCCTCCGTGGAAGATATTTTCCGCATCAAACTACGACAACAACAGATACCCATTACTTGCCTACCTTAACAAGACTTCATTTGTACTTCATCAGCAAATCTCCAGTTAAACACCACTGACCCTCATCAACACGCACAATGCCTTCGACCACCTCCCCGTCTGGCCCCCCGGCCATCTTTAGCCACCGCCGTATGCCCATAAGCCAGGAATACCATGTCATGGACCGGTATGCCGGACACGCTTCCCGCTGCAGAATCTGTGCAAACCCAGTAGAGGCCATCACAAAGGGAAGGAACCTATGTGACCGTGGTATTCGACATGCACACAATTTCATTCTCTGCATTCGGAGCCATGAGGGTAAAGCATATGCCGCCGCCGACATCGAGTTCACACCGAAGGAGATAGACATCCCACCTCAGTTCAGCGTTATCAGTGACCTTCTTCGTGCGCTTGACCTAGGTCTCCTGGCCAAACTTCAGAAACCACAGCCAGTAGTCATCAACACTACCAACAACACCCGCAGCTCCCGAGATGACAACGTTCCATCCAGCCCCGCCTCCCCATCCGCCTCACTACCTGAGCGTTCAAGTAGCACGGTTGTGGTTGTGTCTTCCCGCAAGGGCAAAGAGTCATCTCGTGACGACCTTTCCTTTTCTCGTCGTGGAACTCTCTATCCTGACGAGACTCCTGGCCAGCTTGTCACTCGTACATACCACTCCACGTCTTCTAAGTCAGGAATCCGAGTCCCATCTACTTACCTGTCGTGAAGGGTTCTTCAGAGTAATCAGGCAGACAGATTTAAGGCTACCTTTGGTGGATCAATATACCACAACACATCCGGCCAAGCACCCAGTTATAACACCTCTCTTTGGGTCTCAGAGGGGCATTACACCCAGACAAGTTTCCTTCAGACTAGCGGACACCCACCCCCACGTTCCCACTGAACGGCGGTTAAAAAATATTTCTGGTGTCTAGCTTTTGGGACACCTCACGGTATTCTGCCGTGTCGAGCAGTTCCACATCTATTAGCACATCTGTGCCGGAATTAGGTGTCATTCATCTCGCCGCCCATTAGTGGCTGGCTTACTACCCGTTGCATTCCTATTTTCCTATTATACTTTAGGAAATGCCACCATAAGGGCAAAGATAAAATAGGAGAATCAGATTCTTTCTATTTTTTTGGGTTATCAGAGGACGTATAGTGTATGTATGATATCTATTCTAATACGATCAGGCCCATCATTTTTTATTTATTTTTTTTTTTTTTTCATGTAAATTTTTTCTTACCCCGAGCATCAGAGTATGTACGTACTAAAGCGATCAACTTTCGATACTTTTGATTAAATAAAAAAAAAAGGAAACCAGTATTCTTGCCTACTCCTAGAGGCATCCTGATGAGTACACTGATGAGCCGCATCTACATTATTGGCGAATAAGCGCCAAGCGCGAGAAATTTTACAAGCGCGGTAGTTGCCGCAAGGTCACATGATACTTCAATCTTTTTCCCTTCAACACTTCACAAATTGATGCTCGAGTCGACTGAACGACCAATTTAGCTGTTTCCTTCTACACATCATGGCTAAGAAAGGTTAGTTGTCTATTGATTTACCTGTATCCGCTCGTATCTTCATATTGATGCTTAATTGCTAATTTTTCTACGAGGACAGCTAAATCTCGAACGATCGCCGTCCGGCTTATCTCCATGGCAATGACCGGCTACTACAAGACCTTCACAAGACCAAGAGCGAGCCGTCCGCTCAGCATGCTGAAATACGACCCCGTGGTCAAGAAACAAGTGTTATTTTTGGAGGCGAAACGGCGGAAATAGAACACACGCAACTGAATATCCGAACCGTTGATAAGGCGACCCTGCACACAAAGTCGCTTTCAACCGAATTGATGGACTCTCGATTCCTTCCCCGTGGATAGTTATACTCTAGAGATTGAAGTCACAAATTTACTTCTCAATGATGTCATACGTGACAATTTGCTCTTCTGGGGTCATAGAGAGGGCAAAGGAAACCGGGCGTTACTGCGATTGATAATCTGTATATTATGGACATCTTTCTTCTTTTTGTGACTTTATTATTATTATTAGCATTAAAGGCATTGGGGATGCACTTAAATCAAGCCCATACTTGGCCTTCCCGGCTTTATTAACACTACTAACACCCCAACGGGGCCTTCGGCAACTAGAACTGCATGCATAGAAATTAAACCCAATAGTCATGAAGATACGCAAGGATAACTGAATAGGTGAAGCTGAAAATATTCTATGATTAACCGAGTATGCCTTCTAACAGGCATATCACAGGCCTTCTATATATGTGACTATTCTATAATGAAGTTCATGTAGATACTTACATTAACCACACACCACCTTTCAGTGAAAAGCATATTTCTGCCCGAATCTATTGCTGAATGTTTCTTCTACTCCATGATCAGTATTTCAAAATAGAGGCGACTAGAAGCATATCTTCTTACTCACCTTTACGTCTCTTCCTTCTGTGAACTCTCGATTGTGACATAAAGGTATCTACAGACTGATTGACCGTCCAGGTTGTGCTGTCTTGTTGACTCGTGATCACAGAAAGTGAAGGACTTGGTGTTGGCTGAGGATCGAAAAATCTAGATGAAATGCGAGACTGACGTCTAGGGGCCGTGGGTGCAATGGTTGACCTTTTCTTTTTGTTTCCTCCTGAAGGGGTATGGAATTGTGTTTTGCGCTGTGCTGGCACGGCAGCCGTTGGCTGTATTCCATTGAGGATTTCTTCGGACGAAGTGGATGTATCATCTTTCTCTTTCTTAATGCCGGCATTCTCAGAGCCATGAGGTGTGGTAATAGACAGACCACTACTGAGGGCGCGTGCCGGTTTATCAGACGTAGATCTGCCCTTTTGTCCTGTAAGGACTGCATTTTTGGCCCTTAAAGCAGCATTGTCAGCCTTGACCTCAGCATTCTCCTGTCTCAAGACAGTATTTTCTGCTTGGATAATTGTCCTCTCTGCCTCAATAGTAGCTTTGACTGCCCTGAGATCCGTAACTTCTTTCTCTCGTTCTTCTTTATCTGCCTGAACATTTGCATTCTCTTTCTCGAGAGTGTCCAATTGTGCCTTGGTATCTGCAACCTTTTGTTGTAAAGAGACATTTTCCTCGTTTTTAGTTATATTACACTGTTGTAGGGTAGCATTTTCCTGCTTTAGGGTTGCGTTTTCTCCACTAATAGCCATGCTGGTGAGCTTTAGGGCTGAAATTTCCTGCTTCAGTATTACATTCTCGTTTTGAATAGCTTGAAGTTGTTGTTGCACGTTCTCTTTCTCGCCTAATTGTGACGTTTGGTACTGCTTAAGCGCAAAAAGTGCTTGTTCATGGGCAATTGATACAACCTCGCATTTATTTTCGATATCTTTGACCCTCTGTTGATAGGAAACAACCTGAATTATCGTCAGTAACACAGGAAATGTCAAATTCCTCATGATCCAAACCATACCGTAGCCTGTAACTCTTCGCGTTTTGACATACTACCTGCCTTCAAAGGTTGTTAGCGTAATGTAGGAGCAGAAAAGTCATACATACCAAAGATAATTTGACAGCCTCTAGCTCTTCTTTGCCTTTTGCAGCTTCTGATTCAGCTTGCTGTTTTTCTCTGGTAAGTGTGTGTCTTTCTTGTTCGAACCTAGCACGCTCTTGATCTTTAGACATCAAGCTTGCCCTAGAAAGCTCCTCTCGTATCCTCTTCTCAACTTCCTTGGAATTTAGCTCGAGAACTAACTTTTCGGCCTCAGTTTTTCGAGCAAGGGCGTTTGCTTCTTCAATAGCTTGGTTCTTTTCAGCCAATAGCTGCTCTACTTCCTTGAGATGGGACTCTTTTGACTTTAAGAGGGATTTAAGTGCATCTCCTTCAGCAGTAAACTGATGAATGATCCCAGTGAGTTGAGCCTTATATTGACTAATGTTCTTTCCCAACCCTTTGGTGCTTTCGGTGAGATAGTTTAGATTGTCATGCATTTGATCCTTCTCCACGTTCAGTGAAACTTGTTCTTTTCGAATGGCTCGATACTCCTTGAGAAGCCTCTCTTGGTGATCTGCAATCCCAGCCATGAGGGCCCTGATCTTACCAAATTTAAGTTTCCACCGCTCAACAGACTGTTTCTGGGCAATTTTTTCCTTTTGGTGCTCTTTGCAGTGATGGTCTAACTCGTTTATCCGAGTAGTAAGCTGCTTGTTGTGATCATCTGCAGTACAGAGGCCTGCTTTTAGCTCATCTATCAATTTTGATGCCGCTACTTCAGCCTCTTCCCGCTTCTTCAATTTTTGTATCAGCAGGTTGAATAATTCATCTTCGGTAGCTTGCTGGGTATTTATAGAAACAGCTCTTTCTATATGGTTGAATAAGTTTAGTTGTGGGATATCTTGAGTAGGTTGCACGATTTTTGATGTTGGTTTGGCAGGCGTAGCCCTTTCCAATGAAGGGGAAACAGTCCTAGCCCTCTCTGGGGATTTGGTCTTTGCTCTGTCTACGGAATTGGTATCCACGACGATAACCATCTCATCCCGCGATGACGTATCTGGTGGCAAAGCCCTTTCATCATCCCCCTGGCTGGAATGAGAGTCAGCACGAGAACAGCCCAGCTGGCAAGTAGTAGTGCCATGTATTGATACCTTTGAGATAAACCTTTGTCCTCTTCACTGGTAGCCCGAGAAGACCTGGCTTGCGGATGCGAAGTAAAGGCCCTCCTTGGGAGTGTTGGCCTCGCAAAGTAGAATCCAGCATCCTGTCCGCTGGAGCTAGGTGGCCTAGCAACAAAGGAGATACGGCTGTCTTTGACAGCAGCAGCAGGCAACTCGACAGTACACTCCTTGAGTATCTTCTTCGAGGTAGGGGAGAGCCCGTCATCATGCATAGCAGCCTCAGCCATGATGCTGCTAGTTGGTATCTTGAAGACTTGAAGTCGACAGGAGGAGAAGAGAGAAGACGTTGCGAACTTTCCTTTTTGGTCATCGCAGGTCACGGGATGGTCCACTCGCCAACGAACCAACCTCCGACTTCATTTGATAAAACAAACGGATAACTACAGGCAAAACCAACTCCGTGACTCTATGCACCAGGGATAAATGGGTATAGGATAATGGTGTTGGAGGAACCGGGACGAACGCTTTTCGCAGAGTTGAGTGCTTCTTCATGACAAGATGAAGAATTATCAAACGAGCGATACCTACTCCGTACGGAATAAGCAACCCAGAGTAAGGGCAAAGGTAAGAGTATACGAGAAGAACTCTGGGAACATTGAATATTCAACGAGGGCAACCCTATTTCTGACAAAATCAATGATAGGGAACAAACATGGACTGGTGAACTTCGATGGAGACATTTTCCCCAGTAAATCGCCTCCAAGCCCGAAGGATTCAGTTGGATCCCGCATTGGGCGCTTGGTTAAAACAAACCAACCAGAAGCCAGCAAGAACGAGACAGTCTCCATTCGCTCGCAGCAGTGAAACGCCTTGTGGTTGGCCTGTCTTTAAATGACGGGGAAAACAACGATTCTCATTCGAACCAGCCAGTTCAACTTGTCAGAGTCTCATCGCGCCATCTTATCACAGCCCTGATAGAGCTTGAGAATGATCGAGGAAACACGGGAAGGCTGTGGCTGAGAGCTCGGCTATTGTCACCCGGCCAGCAATCTCTCTATGAAGTTGCAAAGGTCCCTGACCGTCCCTTGTTTAAATATAAGGCTGAAAGGTACTTTCAGCCCTGTTTGTTCCAGCTGAGTCTTTTTTTCTCGTGCTGGGTTAACTATATCCGCTGTCAGATTGTTTGCAGACAAAACAGTCGAGCCTGACAGTTTTGGCGCGGTTACAGCTCCTTTGTTTGTCTTAGGGTTGTTGTAACTAATTAAATACTACTTACTGCGATAGCCCTACACTCCTCTGTTGTCTCCTAGTCTTTATCTAATCTATGCCGAGAGTGTAGATACGTTTACGGAGTACGTTCCAGAGTTCGCCGGGAGCTCTGTGCAGATGGAGCCACGGCGAGATTCTGATTTTGATCAGATCTTTCTCCATCCAACTACGAGCAACCGCTATCGTGGAGGAGACTCAATTGCATTGCCGTCGCGGAATAATGCTGCATATCGCCGTTTATCATCCGCTGAAGAGCCATCTCTTCATTTATACGAAGCACATGGCTCCCCGAATCCCGCAACCCCTCCTGCTTATCGAGATGCAGCAGCCAGAGGGTTTGGATTAGGGATTGGCCAGCCCGGAAACGGACCAGTGAGTGGAATGGGAGAGGAATCAGACTTGGGCTACCATCCATCTCACCACTCGAGGAATTTCAGCGAGTCCTCGCTGCTAAGAGAGAGTGCAGACACTTCTCCAGACTTCTCGACAGCATACCATCGCCAATCACCTTCATTCAATTCATCTTTCCAGTCCTATGGCTCGGATTCCAACACGGTTCGCATAGTTGAGCCAGGAAATGGACAGGAATATGGTACGTTGGGCATCTGAAAGATCTACATGCGTAATTCTTCTAACAAACATCCTTTCCATAGACCGTCCCAAGCGTGTGAAATGTCCAACGCGAAGACGTGTTGTTCAGCGACGAAGCGCATGGCTATCGATTGCAATATTAGTCCTGGCGTTCTATTCAACGGCATTTTCCGCGATATACTTTGTTGTTGCTTGCATAAAACCGCATTATGGAAACAGGATCGGAGGCAAAGGAGGCCTGGCACCGTCTACAGCTACTTTGTTAAGTGCCTTGTTTGCGAAGACAATTGAGTTATCATTTGTTACCGTTTTCGTTGCTTTCCTCGGCCAAGTGCTCAGTCGAAAAGCCTTGGGCAAAAATGCTGGAGGAATCACAATTGCAGATATGTCGATGCGTACGTGGGTCATGCAGCCAGGAACCCTAATAACTCACTGGGAAAATGTTAAGCATTCGGCTCTTACCTTGCTAGGGGTCATTGCAATGACAACGACCTTTGTTGCCATGTTTTATACCACGGCCGCGGAGGCGCTTGTGTCCCCTAGACTCACGGCCGGTATTCCTGAGACGAGGGAACTTACGGGAGAAGTTAACACTAAATTCGCCAACTCCACCTATCTATTCAGCAACTGCCAAAGTCCGGTACCCCTGGCTGTCGATCCAGTGAATCGAGGCTCAACTTGCATGCAGATTGCATTTTCCGGCAGATCGTTTCATAACTACGAGCAGTACCTGGGGCGTTGGACTGATTTTAGTACTGGGCAGGGCTCAACGGACATGCTTCTACGCCCTCCGCCAAGTGGCACCTGGTACGACAACACAACCGTCAAAGGTAGCTGGATTGAGTCCTACAATATGACAGAACTCTCTATAAAATGGGGTCGGATGGTCGTCAATGTTACAGCAGCAATGCCCCACGCTGGTATATTTTCGGCAGCTAGACATCCCAAGAATAACATCCGCTTGCCAGAGGATCTTGGAGGGCAAGGAGAGTTCAATATTAAAGCTGCCGTTCCATCACCGATTGTCAACGTGATTTGTGCCGGCATGACGGAGGAAGAACTAGCTCCCATCATATATACCAAATGGCCTCATCCTAACTTTGAATTCAATGCATCTACCTGGCTTATGAATCAGACATCTGATATGCCTAATTACCCAGATTGGTTGAACGCTACTGTGGTCGATGACATCTTTGAATTTGGGGAGAAATTTGGCGATAGAGGCCAAAGACCACCTATATTTCCCAAGATTCCACTGGAATATAATACGATTATCAATGTTACGGGGCAATTCGAGACAAACTCAATCTACCTCCTAGGGACATCCCCTCCATCGATATATCCACCTCACTATTTATGCCAGATGAAGGGAGGGCTGACACCACAATGCCTAACAAAATATGAAGCGGCTTCCAGCGGCGGTGTTCTTTACTCCCAGTGTGGCAAGGCAGCGGACTCAATGACATACCAATCTGTTGCCCCAGATGCACCTCCAATTATGATTGATAAAGATTGGAAAAACGTTGCTGAGGAATGGGCCAGGTCTATTGCATTAAACACAGGTCTATCTGATGGCTATGGAAGCAACGCCCGGCTGTTATCGCAGCTAATACCCAACTCAGACATCAAGACAAACATTTCATCCTTGGATCCCCATCTCCCATCCGTTGCTGAAGCCCTGGCAGCAATGGCCAGCTCACTCCTATTACTTGGGACACAGGATGCTACATTCAACCATAGAAAAACTTTTGCCGATGCACGGATGGCTGGACTTCATGAGCCCATGTACGAACAGTTTCACGCTACAGTATGGGCGTCGGACTACGCCTCGGGAGCTAATTCGCCAGCATGGCAAAATGTTTTTTATGCCGTGCTAGCACTCGTCCTGGTCACAAATCTGATTTGCTCAGTGTACTTGTACTTAGCGTTTCGAGGCGTCCAGCTGACAGATTTCACCGAACCTCAAAATACTTTGGCCCTCGCTCTTAATAGTCCTCCTAGCATCCATGTCAGCGGAGCCTGTGGTGGCGGGCCGGAAGGCAAACAACTTACGCAGCGATGGATGATTTCCATGGACGAGAAGGAAGAACACTATTACATGACCAGCGCAGAAGAAGTGGAGGCAGAGGAGGCCAGACTTCGGCAGAGAGGGCCGTATGGTCATGGCTCGATTGATGATGATAATGTCGCTAATATAAAGAACGCGCTCAGTCCAAAGGTATCAGAGTATCGGAGGATTTCACGCGCGAGCAGTTCTATTTCATTACTAACATAAACTGTCACTGGTTTACTGCATGGCCCTACGGAGTTGTCTACATTGGAGGGGTATTTCTTTCATTTGATACATAAAATGAAAAATGTATAT
Source organism: Trichophyton rubrum CBS 118892 (assembly GCF_000151425.1). Lineage (NCBI taxonomy): Eukaryota > Fungi > Ascomycota > Eurotiomycetes > Onygenales > Arthrodermataceae > Trichophyton > Trichophyton rubrum. The sequence continues at coordinate 757,990 of NW_003456426.1, read as the reverse complement.
TGGCATTCTCATGATTTATATCTAGCTTGTTTGGAACCTCTGCTGTTTGAGTATGTTGCTTGTATATTTACAACGAAAAGTAGACCACACTATCATGATTAATAGTGTAGTCTTAATGATTAATAGTGTAGTCTTAATGATTAATAGTGTAGTCTTACATGCGGTGCGTATGAAGTGGTATCATTAAAAAAATATCTGACAGCAAATCCGTTGACAGGCAGCTAAACACCTTTACTCTAGACAATCCCCTAGAAGAAAAGCAAAACCAGGCTTCACATTGCGGCATAAATTTCTGATGAGTATGTTTTAATACCAGCTCCCTCATCTACTGCTCTTGGATGAAAGCAGCTTGGAGAAATTAAAATCTGATTTTCCACTGCGTCTTTTCTCTCCCTCAGCCACACGCGGGTATTGATCAGTTGGCTTAGCCAGGCGGTTTTGATAGTGAGACACTGGATTTTTGGGCTGCAGTGAGGACTTGGGTTGCCGTGATCCCACTGCCTTGGCTCCCGCGGGGGTCATTGGGTATTGACTGCGGCTTCTGAATGTCGGCGTCATCGGAGACTTGATAGATTCGGCGACCTTGCGAACTGAGTATCGCATTGTTTCCTTCATCGTCCATTGTCTCCGCTTTGCTTGGTAGAAGAGGATACCGGTGGTTACTATGAATGGTTAGATTGATGAATACATCAGGAAATCGATTTTATAGATGGTAGTAGACGTACTTCCAATTATAACAACGATTACCACCACGATGATGATTGCTATTAGGCCGCCTTTTGGTATCTTGATTGATCCACCCTCTGCTCCAGATGCACCCGTGGATCCGTCCGAACCAGCATCTCCAAGGCTTCCAGGAACAACTCCTTCATAATCTGTTGAATCAGGATGCGGTGCTGGAACAGCTCCTGCAAGTCCTGATACCAGCAGCGAAAATAATGACAGGGGCAGTATATTAAGACGGAAAAGGGGGGAGTTAGCCATTCTTGCGTTCACTGCTTCGTGAATCTTGTTTGTCACCGAGAAAATATAAGGATAGAACAGAAGCCAAGGCGCTACAGAGATATCAGGTAAGGACAGTATGTGGTAACACCCTTGCTCGATTTTCGTGTTGACTGTAGGAGTTAGCTGGTTATAACTCCAAAGGAATGTAGATGGTATAAAGATGGGCGAACCATCGTCTATATAGGAAGAAACCACAGCGTCGCCCCGCCGCCATAAATAACGTCTGATGCACAGAGCCGTAAAGCATCCTGTCTCCTCTTTCTTGCAGCAAGAGTGGCTCCTTGAGGGCCGGCGTCCCAGTGCTGCTATCGAATAGATGCAGCGGACGGCCCGGTTCCCAATTTAGAACTGCTGTTAAGCGCCCAGGAACATCAAGCATCAGTACTTGCAGCCAATCATAGCGCTGGGACGAGAGTTTCCATAGCCTTCATCCAACATATCACAGCTTGATCACACTTGATAGGCTTACGCCAAGTGTGATGTCAAGGTAGGCTCCATCCAGTCAATGCAAGGGCGGCAGAAAGAGTGTTGACCAAGGGAGGCCATGTAAATCCTGGTTTGCGCGAGGACGGCTGGGGTGGCCATGTCGAGTATTTTGCAGGCCGCCTACGCCGTCAGGCACAGGATTGGACATTCCATGAGGTATTCATGGATTTTCGGCCATGATTGTTGATTTTGCGCATGAATGTACCAAGAGTTGGGTAACTAAAGAAGCTACCGCGATCTCGGGTGTCTTATTCCTTGTCGATTCCATGTCGAGACTTGAAGGGTGCGCGACAGCAGAGAGAATGCTATCGACGATTGTGAAACTCTTCTCGTTTGACCAACTCTTGTAGTTAGCCAGTCAGTGAATAGTCTTTGTCTCCGTTTGAGAAAGTGACTAGTTGGCTTGTTGTTAAGCGGCCGAAGGGCTTGTTCTATTTTTGCTTACTTGAGTCTCGTTCTTTATGCATGGCCTTCATTTCACCATGATACTCGGTCGTCAATCATAGGTGAACGAAGGTGTTAAAGAATATTGGCATTAGACATAGTCCATAGGTAATCATGGCCCCAACCGTCCAAACGTCATATATACATCCAATGCAAAAACACAAGAGGGATAAAAATAGCGTAAATGATACACATATGCATGCATGCCCCTTTGCTCCAGCAATTAAACCACCAAATATCCAAAATCCAAACATATTAGTTGATATATCCAAAAATAAACTAATAATTCTCCGCCAAATCACCGAAATCAGGAATATCGTCACCACATTTGAACTCCGGTTCATATGCTTTGGCAGGTAATATACCTGCTGCCATTCCCTTCTTCCAACTCCACTGGGCAGCAGACTCGCTGTCCCAAGTCCAGTAAAACCAGCCCCAGCCTTTTTCAAAGGCGGATATCTGAGCTTCAGCATATAGCCTGAGCCATTTCTTGTAAGAATCTGAGTATTGTGATGGGTCTGCATTTGCCGCATCACAGGAACATTGTTTGCCACTGGGACAAGATGGTGTGAGGACAGGATTTCCGCCGATGGGGTTTTTGTCCATTGTGCCTGTCCAGCGAGATCCGACCCCAACACTGTTGATGTAGATTGTACAGTCCGTGTCGGCCTGGGACCATTCACCGCAGATAGTCGGACCGTAGCTATAACGTGTCAGAGATTGTGTGAAAAAGTCAGAAGTTGGGCATTATATATATTACTTACCCACTCCCTTTTGTACTGCTCTTTGTGATTAAATCAACCCAGCTATCGCAAACAAATTCAAGCTTCTTCTTGTGAGTCAGTTTGATCAGGTCGGCGTTGAAGATGGTGTACTGGTGTGTATCTATAATCAAGTCATGACCAGTGTTTTGCAATATACTCGACCATTTCGATAACTTCAAGAAGCCATCTCCAAAAACAATTTTCTGCTTCATTCCATTCCCGCCGACAATATTAGCGGCTTTGGTGGTCCAATCCAAAACAGGCTCGATGTCCAACTTCAACATCATCGGTTCGTTTGCGAGACCATATAGAGCAATGACATTCTTATACCGAGGCTGAGCAAAGAATTTAGATAGTTGGTCGTGTAGGTCGAGTGCTCTTTGGCCCCATTTAGCGCCATCATCACCATTGAGCCACTTTATCTCGCCCTGACGGCCTGAGTGGTTCCATCCATTCTGGCTCCCTGGAACACCGTGTAGGTCCAGGTTCACGCGTAAGCCGAATTTCCTGCAATACTCAATGGCTCGCAAGAGATATCGCCAGCCCATCTTAGCGAAGTAAGGGTCACCATCGTAGGTTGTCACTACCCAGTATCCGTACGGTATTCGAACATGATCAAATCCAGCATCACGAATCTCTTTGAACGACTGCTCATTTACGAATGTAGCGTAGTGTTTTTCTAACGTTGGTTTTCCCGCATTCCCCAGGCGTTTAGTAAGGGTATATTCGTCCACAACGTTATCTCGTGCAGAGTATCGCTGGAAAAAAGACGGGGTAATGAATGGTTCCATAGAAAGCCAGCCACCGAGATTCACACCTCGTATAGGCTGCTTACCGTAAGGAAACGGTTTATCCAAGGCTGGAACCTTCTCATTTGCTTGGGCAGAGTCGTCCCATGTTGTATTTAGGCCCATGATAGGTAAACCGCCAACGGTTTCATCAGTATATGTGACATTGAAATCGGCCGTGTCATACCATGAAAACGGATCTAGATGGGTCCCTTTGGCATCAGGCTATAACACGTATTAGTAATATTTTTGAATAGAGGGAAAGGTTAAACACATACCGGTATAGAATCAGGACTTATCCCATCAAGCTCACTGTGAGATGGACCAGTAGTTACAGGGCCATCAGGGTGCTTTCCGCCGCCGGCGTTCTTCTTCGACACTACAAGGGCGACGGCAATGATAATCGCAAGCAGAAGAAGACACACTCCGACCACAACGATGATCTTTTTCCTTTTGGACCAGTTCTGAAAACAACCGTTGCCAGCACTGCCCTCTTCTTCATAATCGTAGCCATCACTGAAGTAGTAGTCATCTCCTCCTCTTCCACCTCCGCCTCCGCCATGATACTTCTCAGTGCGGCGTCTTCCACCACCTCTGGTTCTTAATTCAGGACTTCTCCCTTCTTCCAAATAAGCGCCAGAAACAAGCCTTTTCTTTTCCTTTTCTCTGTCTTTCTCCCTCCTTTTCTTTCTTTGTATGTCTCCTGAGCTTTCCCAGCCTTTCTCCCTCTCCCTCTCGCTGTCCCCGGCAAACCCGCTTTCAAAAATGTATTTCTTCTTTTTCTTCTTCTTCTCTTTCTTTTGCTGCTTGATTTCCTCCTTTCGAGCCTTCTTTTTCATGTCCTCGTCTGCTTTGCGGTTTAACTGGTCGAGCTGCGCCAGCGCATCAGAGCTAAGTAGCACAGTCGCACTATTCGCAGAGTCGTTGCTGGTATGCTTCTCCCGTCGTCCATGCCGTCTCGTGTCTGTTTCATTATGTTTACGCTCCTGGTCTGTATCATAATCCCTTCTCCTTCGGTCTCTTAATCTTCTATCACCACCTTCGTCAGCGGTGCTATCCCTTCTAGGCCGATGTCTATTATGTCCTTCCCGATCCCGTTCACGATCCCGTTTCTTAGGAGAAGTGGCGGGTGACTCTTTCGCTTTATGCCCGGCTCTGGGACTAGGATAATGTGAATGCCTTTCTCGGTCCCGATCTCTTTCGCGCCTGTCAGTGCGAGGAGAGTGGTTTGCGTTCGGCGGCCGCGCAAAAATCGGCCTTGAGTCAACTATGTCCTCACTTTCAGTCGCACTATCCCACGCAACACGTTCATCGCGCGTTCGCACTCGATCTCTGTGCTGTCTATCTCTCGACGGCCGTTGTTCTCTCTTCCTACTCCTATGTCTCCTATCGTCAAATACATCATCTTCATCTGGTGTATGTACACCTTCATCCTCGGCGTGGACACCCCGATACCCACTTCTTCTCGTTTTGCTTTCTCCTGCTCTGCTTTCCCGTCGTTTTCTATACGCACGGTCATAGCCATCGGAATCGTCGCGGCCGTAGGTATAATCGTATTGAAGGTCATCGCTATGGTGGCGGCCTCGAGACCGGTGAGGTGGGTGCGGCGAATGGCGTGTGCCACTCATGGGAAGGCAGCACTTTTGAATAAGGCTGAAGACTAGATTTGATGAAGTTGCGTTCGTTGAATGGTAGAATATGCGGTCGTTACAATGAGAAACGTAGCACGTTAACGCTTAACGGGGGTAAGGGGATGTTGGATGATAGGAGATTGACATCAGATGGGACGGCCTAATGCATTGTCAGTATTCGCCGGTGTACCCGTGGATATCTGGGTGTCCATACCCTTGGACTGCCATGTATACATATGAACGGTCCGTCTGTCGGTGTTGTTTGTTTTTGTCCTGCAGGAAGACAGAAAAGTTTACGGTTCGGCGCTTGGCGCGTGTCCCTGGCGGCGCCGCGGCTAAAATACAGGTACCCGCGCGGATAAGCGCAGTCTATGTTTGATATGTTTCCAAGTGCTATCAAGTTTAACAACTCGGAGGGGGAGGGATTAATAGAACATTGACATGAAGTGAGGAGATATTATTCGTATTTTATCAGTCTCGCTAGCGCTATCGTTAGGTAAGGTATATGTGGCAGAGTAACTATGTAGACAAGTATGTGGGCAGTATCGAAAGAGCCAACAGCCATGTCCAGGATTGATTTATCAAGGGAAGAGGGAGCATAAAAAAGAACCACCAAGACAGTGTAGGAAGAGGAAATAACAAGCCCAGCTCTCAAATGCAACAAGCACAGCAAACGTAACGCATAGCATCGCCGATGAAAAAGAGGGAATCAAAAGAACTGGAGAAGACAGCGAAACAAACAATGCTCCCAAATTGAAATCGAGACAAAAGTCAAAAAAACATCCCGTGTAGATGGACAAATACATGAACGGACAGACTGGGTGGGTGGTTTTATTAGCTCCCGAACGGAGATAAGAGAGAGGAAATGGGAGATTCAAAATGAGGTATCAATGAACTAACGCTGGCGAAGCAAAGCGTGGCGAAGTAGGGCTGAAGGGGACGGGAAAAGGGCTAAAAGTGAAAAGAAAACGCCATCCAGCAGTCCGTCTATGATGAAGAAAGAACAAAAGGAGATACCAAGTGGG
>NW_003456426.1:716082-751744 GCF_000151425.1 Trichophyton rubrum CBS 118892 | reverse complement strand
TCCATCGCGTCGTATCCTCGCACCTTCACCAAGTAATGGCACATCACATTGTTATTCAGCTAGGTCAGCCGGAGATCACAACTCGGGCGCCCTCCTTGCCTAGTACTCCACGCTCGGAGGGTTTCGGGCTTCTCTCCCTACCCTTCTTTCGGCTGAAGAAAGAGAACATCCCGCCAGAGGTATTGCCATGAGCACCCGTAGTAGACCCGTTTCCATTTTGTAGACTGGTGCCGTTCACATGGTTTGGGAGAGTATCCCCGTTAGTGGTCTGATCAGCCAGTCCGGACCAACTGCCTGTCTCTTCGAGAACCATTTGGACACCTCCAGATTTACTCCGGTTTCGGGTCGCACCGCGAGGTTGGGGTTGTGGCAATTGAGCCGGCGGTGGCGGAGGCGGGGAGAACTGTGGAACGCCTTGGTTTGTCGAAGTGATGGTATGAGAACGGTTAGCGTGGCGTTGGGACGGGAGCGAAGGGGGACCGGGAGGAGGTTGGGTTGGAGGAGAGCGAGAGAGGGCGCCGCCGCGATCAGAGGATGGGGAACCAGGGTTTACACTATCGACTGGTACGTTATTCTGGCCATGTCCGTCGGAAGCGGTAGATCGGTAGGATTTTTCTGTCCTAGTCGACTTGTCCGTTCGGGTCGAGCGATCTGTTCGGACCGAGGGCGAGGAGGAGCCCGAGCGACCCTGGGAATTAGTATGCCGGCGTCGACGTCGCTGGCTCGGCGATGTGTCAAATTGAGGCAGTCTTCAGGGTTAGCAGAGGCAGCAATGGCTGCGGCAGCAGTGGTTTCATAATTCATCGTTGTGTAATCAAAAGGCTCGAACATGGTTTCTATGATACGGTGAAGCTCGTCCTCTCGGATTTCTTTGGCCGTAGCATCATCCTTGAGTTCAGCGCGGGGTTTCTGGCGGCGGGCACGCGCTTCCAACGGTGCCTCCTCAAGCAGAAGTTCTTCGAGATCGTACGTAGCGTCAAAGTTGGTCTTGTCACTGGACGGTACGAAGACTGGTTCAATCTCCTTTCTCTGGAGGGCATCAAAGTCGATAGGAGCAAAGAAGGCGTGAGTAGTGAATGATTCAAAGTTCATGGCGCCAATGCGTTTCGTCGGGTCCTTTTCTAGTAATGCACTAAGAGCATGGAGACAGGGGACGGTAACGGCGGGGTTTGTTACGTAGTACTTGGGTTGAGTGCGCATAATAGCTTCGCTGAGAGAGCTATGGCTTCGGCCATCGAAGGGTCGTTTACTGTAGATGCATTCGTAGAAAGTTACCCCGAGCGACCACCAGTCAACATTCGATAGGTAGCCTCCTCCTTGGAAGACTTCAGGAGCGAGGTATGCCATTGTTCCGGATCTGCTGGTAAGTGGCTTCGAGGGTTTAAAGTCTGAGGCGACATTCTAACTTCGGATTAGGATGTTGCTTTGTCTTGAGGTTTGCAGAGGTGACTTACAAAATCAGCAAGATGAACATGTCCTTCAGAGTCCAGTAGTATGTTGTCTGGCTTAACGTCTCGATGTACAATGCCCTGCCCGTGGATATAGTGAAGAGCGCATGCAAGCTCGGCCATCCAGAATCGAATTGCCTCTTCAGTGAAACATTTTCTCGATATATGGAAACGGAGGTCACCGCCGTTCATGAGGTCGACAACGATGTATCTAGAGATTGTTAGCATGACAACAGTCATCGAGTTAATCAATACACCGTGTATGTTCGCTCAACGTACATGTACTCCATATCCTGGAAGCTGTATCTCAAGTTGCAGAGAAAGGGGTGGTTAAGATGTTCGAGCATGCGCCGCTCGCGAATAATGTTCCGCACGCTCTCCGACCGGACGACTGGTTAATGCAGTGAGTATATGAGGTTGATTCCGGAAAAGGTGAAAAAAGGGGAGCCTACCTTCATCTTTTCTGATATATTTCAGGGCAAAAGTAAGGCCTGTATCTTTCCGCTCGACGATGCGAACCTTTCCAAAAGCACCTTTTCCCACGACACGAAGTAGCCTGAACTGGTTTAAATTGACTAATAGAGTATTAACATACACGTCTACCGCAGGAGAACGATGAAAAACATACCTGGGTGATCTGAAGAAGAGAGCTTGCCCTGAGAATTACCCATCTCAGCCGCAGCAGCCGCTGTGAGCGTTCGATTGGATTAAGGAGACAAACCCGTTCTGCATGGACAGATAAGAAGCAGAAAAGTGGTAGCTAAGCTGGGCAGAATTGCTTTGATGTCGAGTTCGGAGGAGCAGTGTCCGTTGAAAGAGGAATGGTCGTTGAAAGAACTCGACGGAATGAGCGTAATGAGTGATGATGATGGAGGAGAGTCGGTAGCCAGGAGGGCTAGAGGCCGTTGTTAGTGCCAGACTTTTGGTGGAGGTACGTGTGTCCGAGAACGAATCTGAAACGCAGAAGGGAGCCGTGTGGATGATTTTCTTTTTGCCCTTCTGGCATGGAAGGACGAGAACCAAGTGAAGGTGTGATTGGGGAGAAAGGGAGAGGAGAGTGGACCAGGTCCAGGACGGAAGCAAGCCAACTCGTCCCAGATACTGGATACTCGCCCGTTAGGTTGAGTTGTGTAGGGATGTTACCTCTTCAATATCAACGCATGGGTGCCTGTCTGGTCCTTTCTGATGCTTCCCTTTTCTCCTGCGTGAGGCTGGAGGGATAAGAAGCCGCTTGAAGGATCTGGCGAGCGGCGAGGCTGGTTGGGTGGTGAAGCAGGGTCAGGGCGGGCGAAACTCCGCAGATCCAGCCGTTTTCTGGTGGTCGTATTATCCGTTTCTTCCGTGACAAGGTCGTATATACTCGACGTCGTCGTCCGGGCTCGACGTGAAGCAATAATGGCGTCAAACGCAAGCGTGCAGGAAGTATCGAAGTGTCAGTGTGTTTGTGCGCTGTTGTTGCTCAGCGTAATAGAACGAGTTGAGGTTGAAATTGAGGTTGTGAGGTTGACGTTAATTATTTTCTTGTCGTTACAGGAAGGAGCGAACCTCAGGTTTCGCTCTTGACACTTTTTTTCCCTTCACAATATTCCACGTGGAACTTCCCCTTTCGGACATTCCCTTTTTTCTTCTTTTTCTTATTTGCAGAAAAAGAAAAAGAAACGAAAATAAGAAAGTTTAAAAAGGAAGGAACGCCGATCTTGTCCGGTTCAGGAACAGATAGGTCACATGTTAAGTCACGTTTAATCACATGATATACGTCTGGCGAGCCCAGGACGCCAAGCCGTCCTCACCGCCCTGGGCCGTCCTGCCGCCGCCCGCCGCCCTCGTGGCGCCACGTGAATTGCTGACTAAGGCGGCAGAATCCCGGCATTTGGCGACGGAGCAGACGAAGAAAACCCGACGGTCAGGCACGAACAACGCGGACAGGAAGACGGGGGCCGATGAGATGGCGCTAGTTCGTGGAGAAACATGGGGAGACGGGAGCGCGGATTAAGTCAGTAGTACTCCGTATATGAGAAGCTGAACTATATCTGCTAACACAGCGATCAACAGTGGTACACACCACCCACCAACACCTTGTAAGGCTCAGCAAGGCCCTTGATCGCCGACATCGAAAAAGCCAACTTCGCCTGTTCTAGGCTAGTCCGGTTTTTTAAGCTTACTTTCCTAGTGTGTCCAACTCTATGGCCCAGAGAACCACCTCCCCCTTTTCAGGCCCATATTATTCTCTCGGGCATCATCTCGGATGTTTATGTACTGACTTTATACGCTCCGTCAAAAGTGCTCTGAACTGAATTAATTCTTTCAGGCGGCAAGCCATCCAAGTACGTGCTTGTCCGCGCGTCCCGAGCCATATCCGTACCTCACTCGAACCGGTGAAGGTTAAAAAGCAAGCATCAGACAACAAGGGCGCCAACTGACGTTCGCCACGATCAACCACACCACTCTTTCCTGATTTTTAGTGTCATGTTCTATTTTTTTTTTTTTTTTTTTTTTTCGTCTCTACCTGTTTTAGTACCTGCTATTATTGTGGACATGACCACAGAGCTGACAGGTCCTTGCACCCACTCGATAGGACAGAACCACTCTTTCAATATTATCACTCCTCAACGAGTCATGCTAGCCAGCTCGTCGACCGCATTGTTGTATTAACTTAAATAATCGACGATCGATCGATGACGCGATCGATAGAGCGATGCACGTTGAAAATAGAGACCATACTACTCCGTATATAAGTGTCAAAACGACAGTGCTGACGGGAACAGAGCCGGAGCTCCGCCCATGAACAGGGCATCTGGAGAACGCTTGCGGAGTGCAGAGACGGTTCTTCATCTATCTGTATTCACTACGGAATACGGGAGAACTCGCTCGGTTTCTCGATGGCAATCAAGGTTGCTCGCCATTAGCGTATCATGTGATCTGCTGACAATTACTCCTTTTTCCCGGTTCGCCAGCAGCCAGAAAAAAAGGGGGGGAAAGAGAACGATGACGCCTGATTTCTATAGCGCTAGACACTCATCAATGCTCCTCGAACTCTTGCGACGTCGAAAAGACAAGAAGAAACCTCCGCAGCTGGATGGGTAAATACGAGCAGCCTCAACTCAATTCTTTTCCCTCGCCTCTTTCTTTGTCCATTTCTCTCAGCATTTTTTTTTCTCTTGGCCAGAAAGGGTCCCGACTTATGCCTGCTTCGGCATGGTGAAACACGGATGTTCACTCCCTGGCGGCCAGCCACAGGGTGTCGGTGGGCGATATTCTGGGAACCGACAGGGATGCTCAATCTGGTCCCCTTTTCCCGACTGTCCTGTCAATTTTTGGCTCGAGATATCACCTTGCCTGCAGTGCTTGGCCATTGCTTGCGAGCGAGGATGGACCCTGCCGGTTGATAGGAGCTAAGTAGAGGCGAGCTGGCCTGGTTCCCGCTGTGTTTCGGCGGAACACACCTTGCACAGAGGGCGCAAAAATATGTTTAACTGGCGCGTTTGATCGCTCACAGCTTGACCAGTCATATCATTATGGGACAGAGCGACAATTTGAGAGGCGCAGCTAAGAAAAAAGAAAGCAGAACATGAAACGCTTCCTGCATCTGAATTTGAGCTGTCCTCTCACTTAGCTCAGATTCAACATCGCTCGACATGAAACGGAACCAAGCAGGTGTCCATATATGCCGATGGTGCTATACATGGGTGGCAGAGAAATTTCCAGCCTGTTGAACAGGAGTACCAACACTTATCTCTTTCACCAATGCATGCACATTATATGTACGGAGTATACCTGAGTACATATATCCATGCATCCATCCTTTTTTTCATTTCGTTCTACAAGCCAGATTGCCGCTCGCTGTAGAGAAAAAGAAATATTCACTACTTCCTATTGGATCACAAATTAGCTATTAACCAAGTATTTCTATTGGCTAAGAATATATATTTCAATTTGTGCCCGTCAGGACGGGCCAGTCAGCTTTTTTTTATGAAATTTATGATTGATTGAATTTTACGAAATAAATGTTGTGGGAACGGAATGATGATTTTAAAGTCACGTGGTCGTGGAAATTCACGAACATATTATTTTATCATATTAGGGGGATATTATTATTATTATTATTATTATTATTATATACAGAGACAGAGAAGGGACGGAAATAGGTTATCCCAGTCCTAAGCAGGTATCGGATGGATGGGAATTCACACGTGGAGGCGAGACCCTTCCTCCACGTGTAGCAGGATTTTCTAGAAAGATGGAAGGAATATTCGTTTGTTGTTCTTTTTCTCCCAATCCTACTTTGGGTACTCAAAGAACTGACACAGGCCAAGGCCCTCCTTGGTGAAAGATGCGCGATTATTGCTTTGTTAAGGCTGGTTGGCTCTTACGATGCTGACAGCTGAAATGATGCTGGATGCAATAACCCTGTAGTTCCATTTTTATGAAAAGGAGATATATGCACTCAACCACTATTATTGATGTATGAACATGACATAACCTGAAGGTATGGAGTCGTATTACCCACATTTCCCCGTAGCCCTACCATCGACGCCCATAGATGGGGTCCTCCCTCTTTGAGCCCGCGCTCGCCTTGCGCTCCATAACCGGCGGCGTGGCTCGCTTCCCGCTTCCCCCTTTATGGCCACCGGATGTCTGAGCCTGATAGCCTGGCGTCGCCATCTCCTTCGAGTCAAAAAGCTTACTACTCTTTGTCGTAAAGCTTAATTTGCCATCATCCCATGACCGTGACTCCGCATCTCGACCAAAAAGGGCCAACATATCTTTCATTGTCAGCTTGCCGGCCGCAGATTTACCCTCGATAGTAGACTTGGCTAGTTCGCGCTTGCGTTCTTGGAGTTCAAGTATACGCTCCTCCACCGTCCCCTTGATGGTCAACTTGTACACTTTGACATCAACCGTTTGGTTCAGGCGGTGGACACGGTCGATGGCCTGTTCTTCCACAAACTACAAAAGATGATGACGTTAGGATTGGGGCAATTCTAAGAATAGAAATATGGGGTTGTCAGGATACATCAACTTACTGGGTTCCAGAAAGGCTCGAGGATCACGACTCTGCTTGCGGCCGTTAGGTTCAGCCCCAATGATCCTGCGCGTAAACTACAAAGCAGCACTCGGGTGCCACTAGAGTTCCGGAGTCGGTTCAAACTCGCTTCTCGGAGGTCGTTTCTCATACCGCCGTCGTATCGGGCATAGCCGATACCTCCGTTTTTCAGGAAGGGCTCAATCTTATCAAGCATAGAGGTAAAAACTGAAAAGACGATGAACTTGAACTGACCGGATTCTCGTTTGAGAACCCTCATTAGATGTCGTATTTTGGCCGAAGTCTGGACATCATGGATGGCATCGGGCGTGGGCCGAGATAAACCAGCCTCGTCTTCATCCTCATCGTCTTCAGTTGCTAACTCAGTGGCATCTTCCTCATCCTCATCCTCATCCGGATCAGAGTCCTCAGAGCCAATCCACTCCCCTCCCCCGTCAGCATCTTCGCCGTCAGATCCCACAGGCGCGGTAAGGATTTCAGAGCTACGTTGTTCCTCGGGAACAATCCATTCTCCATCCTCATCCTCATCGTCACTATCAATAATAATAGGTCTGGCCCGGCGGCTCCTGGCTCGCTGGGACTCTTTCTCCACTTTGGCTTCCACGGGCTCTGGCTTTGACCCTGCCTTTGTGCTCTTTTTCCTGTGCTTGGGCTTTTTCTCCGCGACGACCGTGCTGATAACTTGGGTCTTCAAGTCTTCCTCGCATTCACCACAGCGAGCCGCGCCACCAAGAGTCTCGTCCTTGCTCAACTCAATTTGACACACATCACATCTCTTAGTAGCCATACTCAGCCCACCGAGCATATCGGCAATGTTGTCAATATCACTGTCCTTATTCTTGCCTTGGGTATCATCACCCATCAGGGCATCTTGCTCTTTGGCAAGTTCGCCCTTGACTAGGTCAGGATGGTTACAGGCCTGACGTAGCCTGAGAAGCAAAACCAATGCCCCAGCATAACTTATATTCTGACCACCAATCATTCGCTCTAAGCTTCTGTCTGCACGTTGTTCAAGTCTCTGGTAAAATGCCCATTCTTCGGGACTAAATTCAGCCTCGATCTTAACGATGTCTCGCTTCACAATTTTGAACCCTTCAGAGGACCCTTGCTTTTGGTCATCGCTCAGTTCCTCCCCATTGGGGCCTTCAGTGTCTGGTTTGGAATCCAGTTTCAAAACATCCTTTGTACGTCTCTTCATGAACGCTTTGAGGTATACTTGTAAACGGCGAAGTGCCAACCCACCCCGGCCATTGCTCATGGGTCGAGTGATTTGTTCTCTCCAAGCAGCCAACTCGTCATACGGCTTGATCCGTAAGAATCTGATCAAGCTTTGTAACTCGTCTAAGTTATTCTGTAGTGGAGTTCCAGTAAGACACCATCTATACTGTGAATTTAATGCATAAACGGCTTGTGTGGCTTTAGCATTTCGATTCTTAATTGTATGTGCTTCATCGAGCACAATCCGATACCAGTGGACTCCGAAACATCCATCGCTTTTCCCGTGCTCGGAACTGAGCGTACCGTATGTTGTAATCACAACGTCAAAGCTGTCCAGATCGTCCCTGTGTTTTGTGCGTCCAGTGCCGTGATATACACAAACACTTAAACGGTGAGATCGTTCGATTTTGGATTCAATCTCGCTTTCCCATTGCTTTATCAAGGCAAGAGGAGCTACAACAAGTGTGCTTTTCGAGACATTTGCGGGTATCTTGTATTTATCCTTCTTCTCCTTCCCTTTCTCAGATATTTCTTCCTTACCCTCCGGCATATCTGGGGGCCGGGGGTTAGTGAGCAGTAATGCAATGGTCTGAACAGTTTTACCAAGACCCATGTCATCAGCAAGGATACCTCCTTTCGGCAGCACGCCTCTAGTCTTTTTAAGACCACTCTCTTTATCTTTCATCCATGCGACTCCGTCGATCTGATGAGGTAAAAGTTTGATCTTCAAACCTTCCACAGTTCCATCATCTTCCTCTCCCTCTTCATCTTCCACTTCCTCGGCTTCTTTATCTCCTGATTTTTTGTTTCCACCGTTCTCATCCACCTTGACTCCCATGAGCTTGTCAGCTAGTTCATCAACTTGTTTTTCAACCTTTTTCTTGCGTGACCTTGTCCGGGGCTTATCATCTTCATCCTCAAACGCACCCTCAAGCAATGCTTTGATATTTTCGTTGGCTTTCTCGCTGTCAATGTAGGAATATGCGTCTGCCGAGCCAACTAATTCATCTCGAAAACTGTTGTTGGTGCTTCCATATCCAACATCGGGTGCAGTAAGGTCCATGAAATTCTTTAGCGTGCTGGCTGCCTTGCCCATTTTTGGAGCTGAAGGTTTTGAGGTGAACATTGGCTCTGGTGTCCGCCAAGTAGTCCGATCAGCATTCATAGGCTTCATTATTTCTACCACACTATCATCGTCAGGTATTGTTATGGTAGAATGGCTTTTGAAAGAAGATGGCTTCGTAGCCTGATATGGATTGAACGCCCGCTTATCATTTTCTTTTGACGTGTTGTCATTCAAAGTCGAGCTAGGCGCGGGACGGTGATGTTCAGGACGAGGTCTGTTGCTTTTTGGAATTACGAAGGGATGACGCTGGTTTGCACTCATAGACCCAAGCGGTGACGGCCTTCCAAATTCTACTTGCTTTGAAGGCTGTGTCTTCTTTCCTTCCGCTCCGGGGATGGAGGGGATCTTTGGAGGCTCCCGCTCTTTCACCATCTTATATCCCAATCAAGTTATAAGCAAAATATCAATCAGGATTTATCGTGATCTACCTCCCTATTGGAATGTTAGATTCTGATTATTATTTTTTTTTTTTTTTGGATGCTCAGGTTTTCATATGGCTCACCTTCAGTCTATTAGCGCGATTCCTGCCAAACTAACCATGCAATATTATGCGATTGTGGGAAATCTGAGGCGGGATGAAAGACAAGAAATAGCATTCACGCTAACAGCCAAGGCGAAGAAGATAGTTGCTACCATAGCCTTGAACGCGCAGTGAAGTTTCGTCGTCTCTTGATAAACGTCGTTTTGCCCCCCCCCTGTAAAAATAATAAACGTTTTCTTATCGATAACTGTCCTGGCAACCAGTCTTGCCTTAAGCAGTCGAGAGTTTCACAGCTTAGTAATTGGCACTTGAGGTATCACGTGCGAGTCTTGTCGTTCCAACCTCAACCTCAGTCAGCGTCAGCGACTCACTACTGCTTGTCAGGCACTGTTTCATTGATTAATATCAAGATACCCTAAACAGCCTCTTCTGGCTGCTTCTGTTTGCTCCTCTGGTCCAAAATCCTCCCTTACATCAATCCCGCCTGGATAGCCGATGTATAGGCTACCAGTTGCTCAGGTAGTTGATGGTGTCTATTCCTACGTTGGTGATTTTTGTCGTATAGACGAGAACTCGGAATTGAAAGGACTGAAGAGAATGAAGCAAAAGCAAGGATCAAAGCGTTATATGAAGATGGGGTGCCGTACTTTTTGAAGAAATCTATACGAGGCATCTACCAACAGCTAACGGAAGACTTACATTCAGGCCATAAAATAAAAATCAAAGGAGCCGACGGGGTAATTGTTGAATTTGAGTTGACGACTGGTCAGGTAGTTGAGTGAGATGATTCTAAGTTGTTGTGTATGCTCATTATGTGATTGTGTTTTGTGGTGATATCCGTGGCTTACATAGAGGTCGAACAAAAGCTGGCATTGACTATATGTCGCCATTACTTCTCATGCATTATCTACGTCGCGATGATTTAGCTTATTGCAGTATGGTGCTATATTATACCCACGTCTTGCGGAATAAAAATACGAAGGAGCTCACCATATCCGCGAATACGCCATCCATTGTTACTGTTTCTTGTGCTTTTGAGAAGCACTTAGAGGCATGGGAGTCCAGCAAAATATGCCTCGAAATCCAGGCAATTTTGGATATGATGGCATTCCCCGCGAATTTTACAATTAATAAAATTGTTGCATTTACATGTGGTCGAATTGCTGAGACTTTGGAAGACCGGTTAAGCCCTTGGGCAGATATTATTAAGTGGCGGGTATCGCATCAGCACAGGTTGATTTGTACAATGCAAAAAGCTTTTAGCAAGCGGATGGGCGCTCGAGGCACTCAGTGCTTTGCACATGATCCTGCATACACCGCCATTGATTCCGAACATCTCAAAATGCACGGAATCACCACAATTACGATCCTGAAGGCTTCCTTATAATTGACGATACCACCCTGCTGGTCTCAATGGCGCCGAATATACCTGTCAAAGGAATAATCACACATGTTGCACAACCGGCCATGATTGTATGGAATATTGATAATAGAGAAATCACATTTTGGTAAGAAAACCCTTTCTTCCGCTCGGGCTATAGCTAATATATCTTCGGCTATGTGCTAACACAAGACTAGTACGGATTCAACATCTTTGTAAGTCAAGGAATTCCTTGATAGTTCTATTCAAAAACTGAATTCTCTCACGACCCGGATAACTTTAAAGATGTAGCAGTATATACAAAGCTAGGCTCATAGAACATAACTAACAAAAGTGGTTGGCTGGGATGCCCAACACAGGCGAATAGTCATGACATACTACATGATCACATCGGAGAAGCTGTTAGTGATAATATTTACAGTAAGTGCGGAAACACCGAGGGCTTCTTTGCCTACATCACGCTCGACAAGAGACCCTCCACGACGATTGGTAATCCGTCACCGACCACTGGTTGTCTCAGCCGGACATCCGAGGCCGAATTACGTACAGGAGCAACCACTTCGATATCGGTGTATATACCGAGTCTAAACACCAGGCTCGAGAAGTACATGTCCACATATTCAACCAACTTATGCGACCCCGGAACTTATTAATACCGTCATCATTTACCTATGGCTATTACTACTATCATTTCGCTAACACCTGGACTTCCTCACGCTTGGCTAACGCCTCGATCCCCTGCCTTGTGCCAGCTTCCGCCCAGGCTCTTGGAAAAAAGGATTCACGTTTTATGTACCGTCCACAAAAGCATGGCTGCCACGATCAAACATCTACAGGCGTTATTATGTTGGTATGCACCAGATGGTCCGAGTTTAGGGCTGGCTCTTGAGGCTGATCTGAGCCTCTCTAACTAAACTGTTGGGGTGTCAGAGTGGTTGGCCTTCAATAACTACCACGATGAGGCATTTCCCAGGCTAGCACTCTGGGATACATAGCCCGGCACAGCGCCGCAAACCGTGTTGGTTGATGGTGAAAGATCAGGGAATAAAGAATACCCCTCCAATAAGTGACCATTGAAAAATTAGCATATGGCATTGCTATTGGCTGTCGATATAATTTCCCGTCGTATGTACCTACTCGGGTGGTTGGATGGAGTTGTTGGATGTACAGTACTCGCAGGTCACCTCACAGCCCCCTGTATTCTATGACGGGGTCCACACAGAGCTGTACAAAGGGCAAATACCGGGTTAATCAATATGAAGTGCTTCTTACTTGGGGATTCATCCTTTCAATGTGGGTTCCTACGACATCTGTTTAAGGAGCTTTGACTTCTCATCCAACTCTCACCAATGCTGAGCTCATATCGCCTTGATAGAGCATTGTCAATGTGCTCATAATATACCCACTACCACGGAGCTTTGATTCCAAATACAATGGCTACTCAACTCACGGCATTAAACTTGGCTGCTGTCAAAGAAGCGTACGCTTTGATCAAACCCAAGATATGGGAAATTCCAGTCTACAAATCAGCAACACTATCACATACCATCAGTAGCGCCATATTCTGCAAAGACAACATTGGAGTTACCGGCGTCCCAAAAGTCAATGTATTTTTCAAGTGTGAGAAGTTGCAAAAGACCGGCACGTTCAAAGTTCGCGGCGCCTCCCATTTCTCGCAAGGCAGAACGATCAGGCACTCCAAAACGGCTTGGTCACTTACAGCACTGGTAGATACTATCTCTATGCTTTCTCCTCTCAGAATATAGTATGATATGGTCTAAATTTGGCTAACGGTTATATGCAAGGCAATCATGGCATTGCGCTGGCCCAAGCGGCGGCGTATGCGTCGGAGGAGCGAGATTTCCCCATACCCCTGACTGTCATTATGTCGAAGTCTGCAGACCAGGGCAAAATCTCTGTGATAGAAAATCTGGGCGCTACTGTGCGCTACTGTATCGGCCTGCTATTTAACGGTGGAGGCTTGTGCGGTACGGGCAGAAGAGCTGCAGCGGAAGGCTGGGTTGACCTTAGTTCCAACGTCTGGTCACTATCATGTTGTCCCGGGCCAGGGCACTGCCATGCTCGAGTTCCAACAGCAGATTGCATGCCTAGGCGAGAAACCACTAAATGCTGTCATCGTTCCCATTGCTGGAGGTGCCTTGTTGGCTGGTACAGCCCTGGTATATCAAGCTCCCGCATCGAAGTCTTCGGGGCAGAACCGCTTGAGGGAGGACCCTCGCTCTTTCAGGGCTGCCAAAGGGGTCGCCGCATCGATACCTTATGTCCCGACAAGTCGACGATTGCCGATGGTCTTCGTTGTGTCTCGTGGCCAAATCGAACTGGGATATCTTTCGAAGCAAGACGCTTGTTCACGATGTATTCCCAGTAGCTGACGGTGAGATCCGGACGGCCATGCGACTGGCTCTAGAGGATACGAAGCAGTTTGTCGAGCCGAGTGCAGTAGTGCTACTAGCCGCCCTGCTCTTTAATATACGCATGACGAGATCTCAATGCTGGGCCGCTGACCTTTTAATCCTACCTAATCCTCCCAAGATTAACTACTTCCTTACCTGACTGTCAGATTCCTGGAGGAAAAGTCGAAACCAACCGACGAATAGACGGTCCGGACCAATATATTCTTGCACAATCATACTGTTGATAACCATTGACTTGTCTATGTGGCTACGTTTTCGCCCCGCTGCTTTGGGTTGCTGGTCTCCTGCCGGTGCATATGGACAAATGCCTCACGGGAGGATCTCACTGCCATCCAACCCGGATAGATGGTACGCTTTTGCTAGTTGAGCTTATATAGAGGGCTCCAGGAGCTATCCGCGTCTTTGAAAGGATGGAAACGCTACCAAGCTTGTCTGCTGCCATTCCCTGTGTTTTCAATACCTAATATCAAGTACCAGCCCTTTCTATACACCTTTCTCGATGCATACCAACCACCAGGAACTTCCCAGTACCAATGCAAGCAGTACTACAACTCTTGCGGAAAACCCATATGGCAGCCATTCCAGAGATATCTCTGTCGATGACGTCCACAAAGCTGAAGCCATACCGTCAAACTCCCTAGACAAGGCTCCCGATGGAGGTCTGATAGCATGGACTCAGGCCACCATGGCCCATCTAGTCGTATTCAACACACGGGGGTTCGCAAACTCCTTTGGTATATTTCAGGCCTACTACAAGGGATATCTGGGGCGATCTCGAGCAGACATAGCCTGGATAGGCTCCATCCAGATCTTCCTTATATTCATGATTGGGACCTTTTCTGGCCGTGCAATCGACGCTGGGTATTACCGAACAATTCTCGTGGCCGGCCTGTTTCTGCAGATACTAGAAGTATTCATGACCTCGGTGGCTCAAGAATACTGGCAGATATTCCTTGCACAGGGTGTGTGTCAGGGTATAGGAAATGGGTTGATATATACCCCAACTGTATCGCTAGTCTCGACCTACTTTTCCAAAAGAAGGGCCATGGCCATGGCTATAACATCTGGTGGAGGTGCCACTGGTGGAATTGTTTTTCCTCTTGTTGCCCAACAGCTTCTACCCAAAGTAGGGTTCGCGTGGACTGTTAGAGTGATGGCTTTCATCATGCTCATTAATGCATCTATCGTCATATGTCTCATGCGTGGAAGAGTTGCCCAAGGAAAAGTGGCCCCATAGTCGAGTGGTCGGCTTTCCGAGAATTACCATACCTGCTATTCTCCATTGGCAGCTTTCTTATCCTGTGGGCTGTCTATTTAGCCTATTCTTATGTAGGTTGTTCCCTCAGGAAACCAAGTTCCAAATTCTTGCTAACCCCTGACCTACCAGATCAGCACTTTCAGTCACGATATCATTGGAATTTCTTCCTCTACCTCCCTAACCATCCTACTTATTACGAATGCCGTTGGCATCCCCGGTCGTGCTATTCTTGCTTTCGTCGCTGACCGGTATACGGGACTCCTTAGCATGTATATACCAATGTCGCTGGCAGCGGGCATTTCCCTTTATGCATGGTCTGCAGTACGTGACCTGTCTGGTCTCGTAGTATTTTCAGTCATGTATGGTCTCTTCGCCGCTGCATGTCAGGGCCTTTTTATAGCCTCTTGCTCCTCCTTGACAGTCGACCTTAGCAAGATGGGCACCCGAACAGGCATGGTATTTACTATTGTCTCCTTTGCAACACTGACAGGGCCACCTTTAGCGGGGATGCTTATAGAAAAGAGAAACGGCGATTATCTTTATGTCCAATTCTTCGGCGGTACATCGTTCGTTCTAGGATCGCTGATATTGATTGGGGCAAGGTCCGCTCACACTGGGACCAACTGGAAGTGTCGTGTGTAAGCTTGGTATACATATATTTTTAATGGCTCATTTGAATCTGTTGAATGCATCCCTGGGGTTTGATAGCATAGGTTAAGTATCTGCATATACTCTCTTCTAGTTAGCAGTAATCATTATACTATTATTTCCATCCTTGTGCTAGTTACTCGCCGGTTAAACCTGAAATGGGGATAAAGAAACACTACAACCAACCATAGAATATATCACTAGCAAATTTAGTGAGCCCACCAAAGTACGTGTTTCTGTCCTCTAACTACTCGTAGATATTTTCGAGTCGCTCCCTAGATGTTCCATCATTGATGTCTCTCGGGGATTCTCCGACAGAGCACTTTAATCCGTGGTTACTTGTTAACTAGCCGATTGTCGTATAATATTGACGTCCGCGATATTTAAGAAATTCCATCTCTCACAACCTCCGTCGTTCTATTGTTATAAAGACGGAGAACCGCAGGATGTTATCTTTCAAGCCTATACAATGGCTGTATAGGGAGTTTGGCCTTGACTCCGTCTACCAGACGGGGCCTGATACCTGGTTCGTGATGCTGGCAAGAACATGCCGGATGTTTGCATTTGGGGCTATGTCTCTGATCCTCGCCCCATTTATGTCGTCTCTGCATTTCTCAGACTATTGGATTGGATTCTTTATGACGATGACGTCGGTCGGGGACGTTATCCTCTCTCTTCTTGCAGCCCTGGTGGCTGACCGTGTTGGGCGTCGGCGGATCCTCTTGCTCGGGGGTTAATGGCACTGTCTGGCACAGTGTTCGTGTTCTTCGAGAATTACTAAATCCTGCTTATGGGTGCTGTTGTTGGTGTTATAAGTGCTACTGGCGGTGATTTTGGCCCTTTTCGCTCTGTTGAAGAGTCTACGATATCCCATCTCACAATGCCAGCTACGCGAACTGATGTACTGTCCTGGTATGTTACGACTTCAACGCTGGGTTCTGCCCTGGGGATCGAAGCTGCTGGTCATATAGCCAGTTTCTTGAAAAGACTTCGAGGCTCAAGGCAGGATATTACGGATGTGTATCATGCTATGTTTTGGATATATGTTGCAATGGGTGTGCTCTCCATGATATTTGCATGCCTGATGAGCAGGAAGTGTGAATCTACTGAAGTGCAAGTAAAGTCTAATACCGAAAGGCCGCGGGAGACTGATCCACTACTTATCTCTGGAATAGCAAGAGAGGATACCCATGAGCAAAACGACGGTGACCCTGTTCAAACACCTTCGGCGAACCTCCAGCAACCATCAAAACCACAGTCTTGGTTGGCAGGCTATGGCTCAAAAGCAAGATTGCGGAGCTATCACAGGAGACTCTCTGTGTGGTCATAAAACTCCGGGTACTTCTCACAATAGACTCGCTAGCTGACGGAATGGTGTCCTACGCACTCACATACTACTATCTCATGCGTAAGTTTGGTCTCACTAAGTCGTATCTGGGAGACATTATGTCAATCTGTTTCCTACTCATGGCCATATCTACCGCCTTCGCCGGACCTCTTGCTCGACGTCTATGGCTTATCAATACCATGGTGTTCACTCATCTTCCGTCTTCTCTCGCCGTTCTGCTGCTTCCGGTACCCCAGAGTGTGGGTTTAACCATAGTTTTACTATTCATTCGCACTGGGCTGAATAATATGGACCAGGGACCAAGAGTTGCGTTCATTGCGGCTGTGGTAAAGCCAGAAGAACGCACGGCGGTCATGGGTATCACGGCTATGCTTAGGACGTTGGGTTCTACTATAAGACCCAGTCTTACTGGCTTTCTTGCTGACACTGACAAGTTCTGGATAGCATTTGTTGTTGCCGAGGCTCTACGTGTCGCCTACGATGGGGGGCTCTTCTACTTGTTGACCTGAAAATCAATGCTCCTGAGCAGGCAGGGGACTCAGAGACAGATTATTAAATATGAAACTGGTTAGTTCTCTGGTAATGAAAAGGGAAAAAGGTCCTTGGCTAATAGGAGCAGCAGCAGAATGGTAAAGGTTATTGATGATTGGCTATGGTCGAATAAGAAAGATGTTAGCACGGTGTAACTAATTGGCCCCGTTGGAAGCGAGAGATTGAGTGATATGGGAGGATATTCATGGTTCATATTCTTAAGGTATTCTTCCAATGCACACTACCTCCGAGTAATTCAATAGTAACTAATATACGCGGGTTATAAGTGTAGATTTCAAGCCCAATAATATATTTATAAACTACAGCGACCGCCCAAAGAGAGATAGTGAGATAGCCCTGAGTGACTTTGGTGACAGATGTTATGTCGACCGAAACGTCAACCCAGTGAGGATGGACATATTATTGGCGCTGGACAGTTTCGAAGCCCAGAGACCATGCTGAATTTGCGCTGGGATCCGCCCACGGATATCTGACCCTTTGAGGCCACAGTAGGTCTAGTCCCCTTACAAGTTGTGCAATGTTATATATATGAGCTGACAAGTTTATAGCTAATCAGCTTGGTATGGGAAAAGGGCTGGCACATCTGAGAATATTTACCTGGGAGACGACAAATACCCAGCGTATATCATGATCAAACGAATCAATGCTTTGGGCCACTTCCGGAGGAATTTACAGAGATTGCGGATGAAGAGAGAGCAACCATGGCAACGCAGCTAATTTACTACGTTGAGAACTTGAGCAGTGAGCGACGTAAGCCATTTGCTCAAGCGGAGGATGAGACTGAGCTCTCCAATGAGATTCGGGGATTTCTTTGTAGGATAATGAAACTGGACCCCCGCGATAGACCAACAGCAATACAGCTAGCTGTTGGAGGACGAATGGTTTAATGGAGAATTTAAATTATTATACTCAGCTACAGAGGAGGTAGCTGACACCAGTGGAAAAATGAAGGAGTGTTCTCTTCATATGCGATCCGTGTTTTTGTCAGGTTCCTTTCCCATGTTTTATGCCCTCAAATTTCACCGATCACATCTTTCAATATCTCTGGAAGTATGACGCTTGAATCACCTTGGAAGAGCCAGTCAGTTGGCTCCAGGCCCCCCTTGGGGAGGTGAGTGGCATCCATATTAATCACAGCAACACGAGCTCCTCTATCTCGGCCTTCTTCAATATATAACGCGGCTGGGAATACCTGGGCACTTGTACCGATGACCAGGACTAGATCAACCGGGCCCTCATCGAGGAAAATATCTATACTGTCCAGTGTATCATTAGGAAGCTCCTCGCCGAACCAGACTACCCCAGGCCGTAGAAGCCCGGTTGAGCATTTCGGGCAATGCGGGAGATCGTCTTCTGTGAGACTAGGGATAGGAACATTTGCATCTGAAATGTCCAAATCTTCACCTCCAGAAGAGAAGATTTTCTCATCCAGAGCAGCATGGATGGCTTTGGCAGCCTGTTCACCAGTTTTATCATCTGTAGATGGGTTCAGCTGCGGACCTGCCTTAGGGATTGCAAGACAGGGGACAAGCGGGTCTTGGAAATCGTTGTCTCGAGAGTAGGTGCAGTACTCTGAAGCGCACTTCACGGTAAACAAAGAGCCGTGAAGACGGTGGAGCTGAGATTCAGGGTGATCAGCTCGTTCCGATAGACCTACATCAGCGTTAGCATAGTTCTATGGCGGAAACAAGGCACAAGCCAACGTTAATATAACCAGCGTACCATCGACATTCTGAGTCAGAGTCCAGAACTGGGGGATTTTCCTGGCCAACGCTGCGAGGGCATAGTGTCCTCTATTGGGATGAGCCACCAGGGACATATGCCGTCTGTAGCTGTAGAACTGCCACACGAGCCCTGGGTCAACACCAAATGCCTCTGGAGTTGCCAGGTCTGGCGCCCGGTGAGAGCGCCACAATCCGCCGACCCCACGGAAGGTAGGCAGGCCAGACGCTGCAGAGAGGCCGGCACCAACTAGGGCCAGGATACGCTTTGATTTCTTGAGATGTTCACGGAAGCTGAGCAGGTCAGCCTCGGGAATACCTGAAGCCATGGCGAAGCGACTAAAACAGGTGCCGGACGAAGGGGATCTGGAGGTTACCGGAGGTTAGGCCGTTCCGCACTCGGAAAGAAGAAAAAGAAGGAAGGAGCAAGACGGTGTGAATTTATGCTTCTTTTTCCTCCAGCGGGAAGGCCCCACTTGCATGCAGAGCCGCAAGCTTGGACGTTGGCGGGCGGTGAGTGGAAGTAACGGTACGGATCGTCAGGCGTGGCGTGGTAACGGTCCAACCGACGACAGCGCGTGTACTGCTACTTCCACTGCCAGGTTCAAGTTATACGGGCCCGATACAGTAGATATCTAGCGAATTTGCGACAAAAAGGCTCATTTAGCTAGTAAGAACCACCTCTACCTCTATATATGGCCTTTTAAACGGATTAACCCGAGACTTTTACGGATTATTTTATAATGTTGGTTGTGGTGGAAATAATATTATGTGTGGCATTTCTAAACAGAAAAAATGGTAACGGTCTGGGAGGGACTGTTACCATTTGGGACTGTTAACTCCACGTATATCCATGAGTTATTGCCACCGCTAACCCAACTTTTAAAACAAGTGTTACTATTGGTCTGATGCATCATTATGCCAGCTCTTAAAAGTGGCTTTCAGCTGATAAGTGATGAAAAATAGTTGCAGCTACCGAGGATGTCCATTAAATGTCAAAATTCGAGTAAAACATGTTCGTGGTTTAAGGAGCAGGAAGCTTCATTGCAGCATATGCGTGCTTCTTGTTCTCCTCTGTTACCTTGGAAACGTATTCTTTTAGATACGCTGGCACCTCTTTCATCATATTCGTCGAGCTAGGGACAGGCTCGCCAAAGGTCTGCCAGACAGGCACGATACCAGACCAAACCTTCTCTTTCACCTCCATGCTATCGATATCCTGCTTCTCATCTGACACTTCACCATCACGCACCTTGCCGCTGCCAGCAACAATCTTTACACGCAAGATAGTCGTGCTCTGGAACTCGCCTGCCGTTGGGGGAGTCCGTGAATTGTCCCATCGTTTAGCCACGACGCCGTCAGTGATCAGCTTCATGGCATAGTTCTTCTCATCCTCATCCGTGACCGGCACACCATAACCATGCAGAACTACAGAGCGGTAATTGTAGCTGTGCGAGAAAGGAGAGAGGGATAGAACAAGACCATCTACGTGAGTCGCTGAGATGCAGAGAGGGAGGCCTTTATCCCCTGCCGCCCGTGCCATGTTCATCATGCGTGCACTGACATATCCGTGTATATAACAGTCCAGAGGCTCGTCGATACCATTGGAAGGGAACTCGTAGGATCCCATTTGTCCGATCATAGGGATGATTGTAGGAAAGGGATCGTCGCCGCCAGGCACGAAAGCGACATCAAGGTGAGTTGCCGCATTGATGATGGAATGAATAGGCCCGAGATCGTAGGTCACTGTACACAGACATCAGCGTGTCATTTTTTATCCAACTGTCAGATGAGAGTTTACCTCGCTTAGCGTAACGGTTAGCCGTGTTGCTAATCCCCTTGGGATACACAAGTGTCTTGCCCATTTTGATATGACTCTGACAGGTTCTATATACTGGGGTAGTGAACGACAGAAATTAACAAATATAAGTTAGTCTTTTGCTCCTTCGATGACTAGGAGAAGCGTTTATATAGATATGTCTGAACGTGTTGAAGGAAGGGCGTCGCCAAAAGGGCGATGATTCATCGGCACGGTTAAATCGTCTCTTCATACTAATGCATCCCCGAATAATCCTTTAGCCGTGCCCCGCCATGCCGCCTTGTACACCGTAAACCATACCTTACTCTGTCTGAAGAACCGTTCTTGGTCCCTTTTTCCCAGTCCATCCTGAACTCTCGGCCATCTCATCGCCCGGTTTTTGCATTTGGGCCGAGCCTTATCGTCTTATCGTCTTTCCGCGGCTTAATTATCTCCGTATTTAAGTAGAATGCAGCCAATCAGCAGTTTTTGATTGACAAAATTCCTCCGGCTACGCTAACTCATTTAGACAGGGTTATCCGAGATCGGCTCTGAAGACCAATAGGAATTGATGACTAATGGGAAATGCCAACAGGCTTTCTGTTGAAGCCGGCGTTTGGCCAGCGTGTCGGATATATGATGATGCGACGCCGCCACCCCCTGCAAGGTTCCATCATTTCGCGTAGGCACCATACGGCCGATCGGTGATCAGCCAGCATAGATAAATAGCCGTAGGATAGTCCGCTGTCTGGATAGCCATCATCATTCATCGTTCCTACGCCTATTTATCTGCTTTTCCAGTGCTCAGTTAGACGTCGAGGCATTCGTTTGCTGCTCCGTTGTGCCTTGGAGCTCATGTCACGTGACGTTGTCTTGACCTCGGGAGCTTCCCGAGACTTTCTTTTGTTTACTAATAGTCAGCCTCTGCGGGTACTTCCGTTTGCTTCTTACCTTTATATCTGCATGTATCGGAATATCAATAAGGAGTACAGAGTACATTATAGCTACAGCAGCAAACTTCTATAAACACACGGTAAATATATGAACAATCAATATATACCTAGATACCCCATACAATACCCAATTATACTGAAGATTTGACCTCCATTTTGACAGAAATGCCTTATATTCTGATGACCACTTTGCCCATATGTTTGGCATCATATAGGTAGTCAAAAGCGGCTTGCGAATCATCAAAAGTAAAGACCGTGTCATCCAGAATGGGCTTTAAATCGATTTTCTTCTCGGATAAGAAATCAGACAGGGTCTGGTGGTCTGTTTTGGAACCTACGGCGCCCCCTCTAAAACACGTATATATCGTTAGCAGTGTTTAAACCTTGGAAAAGTTATTATTCTAAAAGGATGGCTACCTTATGGCTGCAGTTTTGGTCAAGAGAGGCGTGATTGTATGTGGAAAGCTCTTGACATCGAATCCTCCCAAGAATCCCACCACGGTAATGGATCCTCTGCGGGCCAGAGATGTAATGCTCTGTGATATGGTCCTAGGTCCCACGGTCTCAATGACAAAATCAACTCCACGACCGTTGGTGAGGCGAAGCACTTCATTCTCCCAATCAGGGTGGATTCGATAGTTGATAGTGTCAACTTCTCCTGGCTTTCCAAGGGCTCGCACTCGGTCTAACTTCTCATCAGATGAAGAAGTGATGATTGGGTGGATTCCGGCCGCAAGACAGATGAGGAGACCGAACATGCTTACTCCTCCAGTGCCTGGGAGGGAAGTTAGAAAAAATGCCGCTCTTCAATGTGGTTGAAGTTGGTGGAAGCTTTACCTTGAAGCAGGGCAGTGCCTGTGGAGCGAGGCATTGATAACGCTCTCCATGCCGTAGTACCTGCACAGGTGATACATGCTGCCTATGTAAAGTTGGCATGTTAGTATACCCGTTGACTACTTTGGTAGTGAATGCGTTACTTACCTCCTCCCAAGATAAGTACTTCGGCAAGTGAAATAACACATTTCTGTCGAAAACTGCATATTGGCGCAACACTCCATCAATATGTCCTCCTAACGCAGCTTTATCTTCCTCGTTGTCGTGAATATTTTTCACATCAAAGATAGGTGCAACATGGTCTCCAATCTCAAAGTCCTTAACATCTGACCCAACCGCTATAACCTCCGCCGCACAGTCCGAAGCGGGGATACCTCTATCGAGAAACTTGATGGGATATTTGCCGTGCAGCATGGCTACATCTCTATAGTTCAGTGATACAGCGTGGATGCGAATTAGGACTTCCTGGGGCTTAAGGGAAGAAGGGATCTTTTCTGTGATTGGCTCAAGGGTTTTGAGGTCACTGCCCTTGCTGCGCCTGTAGGCTTTGGAGGTCTTTGGGGTGGACATTGTATGTTTTAGTCGCAGGGTCCAAATGTATCGTTGATAGATAGTATTATAGTATATAGCTAACAATACTTGTTATTGCTGATGGAACGATGGTTCGAAGCTGTTGTTACCATATATTGTCGCCTTTATATATCTACGTTTTGATTTATAATTGTCAAAAGGATTTCGGTATGTTCCTTCGAGTCCGAGAGGGAACCATGCATAAGTAATGCACACATGCATGCTGGCGTCATTTAAGGGTATATCGGCTCCTGTAAACGGAGTTCATAGGCCGCCAGCATCTTCTGTCGAGTATTGGGATCGCCTGCGCGTTTACTCCTCTCGTTACACGGATTTCGTAGTTACCTTAGCTGCTTTTGGCATATAGGAGGGGAAAAATCTATGTATCTATTTACGAACCTCTTAAATCCGTTATTCATCAGAGGCCCTTATTACAGTTCCAACAGTCCTTTCCTGCGCATATCTCCCCCACAATCCACCTCATCGCCCAACCGATCTCTCCTCCAAGCTTCTGCATCACCCGCTGGCTGGCCTTGTTCTCCTTATTAACATCCGCAAACACCCAGCCTTTCTCCCTCCCATCGATATCGTCTTCCAGCTGGAGTGCATGGATAGCCTCATTGCCCATGCCCCGACGCATGATCTCCTTGGAGAGCAGGGCTGCGAGGCCTCGTCCACGGTGCTCCGGCTCAACATGTAGAACGATCATGCTCCCGTCATACGTTAGGAAAGCCCAGCCAATAGGCATTTCTTCGACTTTGTCTACCCCGTTCCCGTTTACATGGGCAACGGGGGTTTCATTCTGGCCTTTCGCAGCTACATCAGCCTCTATGTCGTCATGGTAGATAGCGACGCTAGCAGGGAACGAAGCCCGAGTGCGTTGGATGTGCGTGCGACTTAGGACCAGTCCAAAATGATGATCTTGGATCCCACGGCGGCCCTTGTTGTCATGGAATCGGTATCCCTGCGGTGGTCCGTTGTCGCCAGCGTCATAATGGGTTCGGTCAAACATGTATTTCACGCACAAATCGACACGGTTGATGTGAAAGAAAGGCTTCTGGCCTGAACTGTCCTGTTCCCTGGGTCCCAATTGGCCGAGCAGCTCAGCCAGGCCGTCGTTTATTGTTCCCATCAGTAGACCAGTCGGAGGAACGGCAGGTAGCTTCTTAACTCCGTTTGGCTTGGTGCCCGGGATGTTTCTCTCAAGGGCTCCTGGGGTGGACAAGAGTGACGGCAGCAATTTTGAGCGAACATATGCAAGTAGATTCCTGAGCTGCTCTCGAGCCTGCTTCAGCGTCTCTTCATCGGCCGTTAGGGTGGTCTTCATTGTGTCTCCAATCATCTCGTTACGTCCATCTGCCTCTAGGCTTGAATACACCCACATTTGCGTCTCAGGGTAGCGGAATACATCTACGTATGCTACCACCCATGGTTCCTCCGGCTGTCTCTTATTCTCTGCGGCGCCTGATCCTGATCCTAAACCCCAACTTGATCCTGATTCTGGGGGAAATGTAGCTAGGACACACGCTTCTGCAGAACGTGGGAAGACGCCAAAGGATTGAATGATTCGCAGCACTGGTCCGGAGTGTGGTAGATGGCGCTGCAGGCGAGGGACTAGGGTGCGAGCAGGATTAGGATGGGCATGTATGGAAGCCGCCATCGTTATGTTCCTGGATCTCTAATTGAGAAAAAGAAGGAGAATATGATGAGAGGAAGAAATGAAGGGACAATGAGGCGAGTAATTGTATTAAAATAAGTTTCCCTATATATAACTAGACCAAAAAACCCTTGCATACCGATCTCCGTTAGCCGTATGACAAGGTGACTCACTGGCTATTTGAATAATAGATCACTTATAGATTGACAGCTGCACAACGGCCTTCCATATTGCCCATCGTGAGGCTAAAACCGCGAACCTCTGCTGTATTTCTAGAATTGATACTTGTTATCTTGGTCATGACCACACAATTTGAACTTGCGTGTGTGGATGAGAAAAGCTCGATTACATAATAGAATAAACATCTATCTTTATGACCCGTCACGTTATCTAAACTTAGAACTGGCCAATAGAAGTGCTATGACATGAAGCTCAAAGCTTTATTTGCTTTAAAAAGCAATTGCTATCTTTCTTTTTTATCTGATTCCTTGACTTGGAAGCTGTCAAGCAACCAACTTCTTCCAGCACACGGCCAGCAGACATCTTAGGCCCATTATGTCGACGGGAACCCGGTTATGGAGACAGTGTTCTCGAAATATCCCCTCATTACAGGCTAGAGTCCCCCAAAGCAGCGTTGTCGCTGCTACACTACGACGAAGATACAGCTCCGTCTCCGCCGCAGAGCTCCAGTTTGGCCAACCATTGCACGAAACGCACCCTCACCTATTAAAAGCTGGAGAACGTCAGTTGCGCCTCGGTTTAGCTGAGAATCACCATCCCGTGAGATTTTGTTAGCAAATACTTACTTCTGGTTGGCAAATATATAGTAACCCCAGGCATCACGGCACTCGAATATGACCACCGCCGCTCGAAGCTTGCCTCCAAGCTACCCAAGAATGCCGTCGCTATCGTTCGCGCTGCAGACTTGAAGTATAAGTCGAAGAATGTGTTTTACAAATATCATCAAGATACCGATTTCTTTTATTTGACTGGTGCGGAAGTCTGCTGGAACACCGTTTTTGACAAGTAAATGTTGACGGTGGTGGTTTAGGATTCAATGAGCCTGGAGCTCTAGCTATTATAGGTATGTTCGGGATGGAAGACGATAGATCGATTAGCAGGCCATTTGGGTACTGATGTTTGCGAGGGTAGCAAATACCGGCCAACCGGGCGAGCATACTTTCTACCTCTACGTTCGGGAAAAAGACACGCAAGCAGAGCTATGGGAGGGAGCAAGGTCAGGAACACAGGCCGCCATGGATGTATTCAACGCCGATGAGGTATACATCCCGTCTGACACACGACTAGTAACATGGGCTGGCTGACCTTCGTCTAGTCTGGCGACATCGACCATCTAAAAGACTACCTACCGGACATCCTGTCTAGCGCATCAGAGATATACACTGACATCAGCGCTGGACGAGGCCGCTCGGCTTTTTCCCGCTTCATATCCAGTTTCTCTGACTCCGCGAGTTTAGCTAGTGACGCAAGAGAAGAAGCCATGGAAAAGATCAGGCCGTTGTCTCCAATAATTAACGAACTCCGCGTATTTAAGAGTGATGCTGAAATCGCGAATATGAGACATGCAGGACGTGTGACTGGTCGAGCATTTACCGAATCTATGCGCCATGGTTTTGGCACTGAGAGTGAACTTGATGCCTTTTTGGAGTACCAGTTTCGTCGTCAGGGCGGCGATGGAACGGCGTTTGTGCCTGTTGTTGCTGGTGGATCGAATGCGTTGAGTATACATTATGTTCGGAATGATAATGTTTTACGGTACGTGCCTTGGCTGCTTGGTGTGAGACATGCTGACTTTTGAGCGTAGAGATGGGGAGTTGGTTCTGGTTGATGGTGGTGCGGTGAGTATATTGTACTTTATCTAATATGTTTATGAGTCTGTTCTAACGCCATGCAGCAATACGCAGGATACATCTCAGATGTGACGAGAGTATGGCCGGTAAACGGCAAGTTCACTCCCGCTCAAAGAGAGCTATACACTGCCGTTTTGAATGTGCAGCGGTCATGCATATCTCTGTGCCGCGAATCAGCCAGCTTATCACTAGACAAGATCCACGATATAGCTGAGCGAAGTCTTCGAGAACAGCTCGACTCTATCGGTTTCAATACCTCTGGCAATGTATGACGTTCTCTCCCGCTCAGTACTTGATCGACCGCTAACATGTAGCTGCAGGCCATGCGAACGCTTTTCCCTCATCATGTAGGCCATCATATTGGTCTCAGCGTGCACGACTGCGGTGGCTACTCGCGGCAAGAAATGCTGCGGAAGGGCCAGTGTATCACCATTGAACCGTACGATTTTCTCATACCGAAACAAAATAGATTGATAAATGAGTGCTAACGGGGAGTCACAGGGGCGTCTACGTACCAAATGACGAGCGCTGGCCCAAGAAGTTCCGTGGAATCGGCATCAGGATAGAGGATAGCATATGTGTGGGAGACGACAACCCCATCGTCCTGTCCCCTGAAGGAGTCAAAGAGGTAAGACTTACTATGACTGTCAGATATGGTTGCATCAACTAACAGTTTCTGCTTTATAGATTGACGACATCGAGGCCCTGAGATAGAATAGAGTGTAAGAGTATACTGGCATGTTTCTTCTACTTGTATTATTTGCATGATGTCTATACCTGTATCTATATATACACACCTCACCACCGGGAACAGCCACTCAATCGCGAATAAAACAGATAGATAATTATCTCTCCATTAAGAATAACTACCATATATTCAACTTCGTAAAAGAATGAGGAAGAAAAAAAAAATAAAATAAAATAGACCAGGCGGGATTTGAACCCACGACCTCCGCATAACAAGATGGAGTTAGTCATATCACTTCGAGGAAACGATATAAGAACGGCACGCTAACCACTGCGTCACTGGTCTTGTCTAAGTGGGCAGTGGGCCTCAAGATTACTGTAAGCTTAGACAGCTTCCTTGGCAGTGCGCTCACCGATCCCCCTGCTAGTAGTCTACCTGCTTGCACCGATGTGCAGAGCGGGAGAAGAGTGGCGGCGGCGGCGGCAACCAAGTGGCTAGCAAGAACTCATGATACGTTTATTGGTTTGAAAGGGCCTGGTGTATCGCTAGCCGTTTCATACATACTTTGCGTCAGGCTAACAAGTACCCGTTGGTACCTCGGATCTGTGGTTGCAGGGCTCTAGTGATATATATAGCTAGCCGGTGATGTACCTTGATACGCAGCGAAAAGAACCCAGCCATGCACTAGAATTGCGCTGAGTAGTCCAAACTTTTCTACAATTACTACCGTCACAGCCATCTCCGGGATAATCCTCTCCTTCTGTCTGCGTTGAGTGTCTCTTGACTAGGGCTTAGGGTACGTACCTGGAGTAAAGTTCGTGAGGGACGGCTGCTGACTCAGCAAGAAAAACGTGACCCGATCTTTGTTTAGAGCAAAACAAGACGAGGAAGACGAAGACGAACGCCGTCGACATCGCCAACCACCACAGCCAGCATCGTCGTCTCAAGGCACAGCGATGACTGCGTCCTCCTGACGGGCTCAAGAGAGCGTCCTCTGCCTCCTCTTTCGTTCTCTCCTTTGTCCCTGTGTGTTATTGTCCTTTGTTACGTCCTTCTTTCAGTCATTTTACTCGTGTCTCCATCGCGTGTCGTCCTGAGGCTCTTTCTCCAGCTTCACCAGACAGAGAGAATACCAACTACAAGTCTTCAACATTCACTCTAATTCCCGGTACTTCTCGCCCCTCTGACCTGTATTGTTATTCATGGCCACTTTATTCGTACCATCGCCACACGCGTTGAATGCAATGACTACCCGAAGAGCGCCCCTGGCAAACGTCCCCAATGCTACGAACTCCCCTCACCGAGCCGTCTCCACGGCCACGACTGCTACCATGAAGCGCACTCGCCCACCGGGACTACCATGGGATTCTGCCGCGGCTCCTCCGCCGTTAAAGAAACAGGTGCTCGATACTGCCGACAATGTGGACGCGCGATTCTCTCAGCGGTCTTTGAACCAACACCAGCCCCAGGCGGGAGAGTCGAAGATATTCACCCGCAGAACCAATACTCAACCCACGGCCTTCGAGAAGAAGCTGGCTGCAGTGAGAGATAAGCCGAAACAGCAGCAGAATGCGCTTAAAGTGAGCAGGAACATCAAATATTGTCCGGAGTCGGTAGAGAGTGTTCGCCAGTGGCAGAGACACTATCGAAAGGTCTTCCCTTCTTATGTCTTTTACTTTGAGAGCATTCCTGAAGAGGTCAGGAAGAAGTATGTCAGGCAGATCATGTCCCTCGGCGCTGTAAGTTGCTAAAAACTTCTCCTGTTCAACCTTCCATTTACTAACCTATTTGTTTAGACCGAGGAAAAGTTCTTTTCCCGGGTAGTTACCCATGTCGTCACGTCCCGCTCCATCCCTCCTGAAGTTGAATCTGAAAAGCATACGGAAGCGGCTCAGTCAGCGTCTGCCGAAAATAACATGTCGGGCTCGGTCCAGACTGTAAACCCATCGATGTTGGAGAAGGGCATTGATGCTCAACTAGGAAAGACACGATCAAGAACAGGTTTCAGTATGATCGAACCGGAAAATAAGAAAGGCATGGGTGGCGGCAGTGGGGATCTTCTTCACCGTGCTCGTCAAATGAACATGAAGATATGGACCCTGGACAAACTCCAGCGTGTCATATTTACTATGAATGATAAGGAGCTGGCACATATACTCCAGCCTACCCGCAATGGTACTGCGCCGGCAAAAAACAAGACCGAAGATGATCTCTCCCTGGCTCTTCAGCATGAGAAACTCCATGCCCCTATCGACTCCGACTCACTGACGCTAAACAAAGGCCTAGTCCCGTTCAAGGGACCATACCTGTATATCTGGGATTACAACCGGGAAACACGCCCTGTAGTTATCCGAGAATATCCCAAAGTTAACAGAAAACAGGACGGTGCCTGGCCACAGTTCCGCAGTGTCGAGCTAGGGAAATGCCCCTTTGTTGAAACTGCGGGCGGCAGGAAAACAGAAAAGGATAGGCAAAAACAACAACAGGCAAAAGCTAATAATACCCAAACCACCCTAGTAACAAAAACAATGGCGCCTCCTGCCAGAGGGCCAAGCAAAACAACCAATCAACAACAACAACAGCAACAGCCTAACATGACCGCTGCTAACCAAGACGATACCGAGTCTGCACTCGAGGACTCTGCAGGTAGGCCGATTGAACCTATGGAGAACACTGCTGCCACCACTACTCCTACCAATGTAGGGCCGAGGCCAGTCTCTAAAGGCTCAATCTCGGCTTCTTCTTTACCCTTTAAATTCGGAGGTGAAATCGCCGCTTCCGGAATCCAGCCATCAAACATCACATCTGCCATCCGATCGCAGATGATATCCTCGACAGCAGCTACGCAGGGCGCCAGAGCTAGCACCAGCAAGGAAGTACACGAGCTCAAACGCAAGGTTCTGGAGAAGAGCAGTGGAATGGTCTCTACCGCTATCTCCTCATGTCACAGGGCTGATGCAGCAGCCGCTCCCCAGTCCCAGTCTGTTAGAGTGCCAATTGCCCGCGCGGCTAAGCTCAAAGCTCAAGCGAACGACCACGGCACAATACAATTGACAGAACGGAACAGAGGCGCCAGTGATGTCGCTCCCAAGAAACAAAGCGGGCTGCGAAAACAGCCGGCCGGCAGCAAGAAGCGTGACCCTAAGCCAGGCTACTGTGAGAATTGCAGGGAGAAATTCGAGGATTACGAGGATGTACGCTCACTTTCAATTTTTCTTTTTTTTTCCATTCCATTTTAGACTCTGGCTGTTCTCAAGCTAACCAAAATCGCAGCACATTGCGACCAGGAAACACCGCAAGTTTGCTTCGAATTCTATAAACTTCTTTGAGATAGACGCATTCATTCTTGGCCTGAATCAGAATTATCATAGGTATCGGTAGTAACATACCTGCAGTTAAACGTTGTGTGTTTGCCTTGACTTGCATGGCCCTCAAAATATTTGTATTTATAGCGAAGCGACTTCAGCGTAAATCCTCAAAGCACACACCTTCTGATTGCGAAGTAATTAATATACCACATACAAGTCGAATCCTTTACTCCTCGTCATCTTCATTCTATCCTTTTTGGTGCCCCCTATCCCTGCGCTCCCAGTTGTAAGCTTGTCTGCCTTTCCCCTTGCCAAGTCATATCACATGATCAGGGGTCTCGTCCGTCCAATCACATGCTTCTCTTGCGGTAGTGATGGAACTAACAAGCTAAAAAATCGAACTAACGACTCCCATATTCTCTACTCTACGCTGCATAAACTATCACGTACCAAATATAAAAGAGCTGATTTTTTCCCTGAAACAAGAGGAGATGAAGGAAGAAAAAGACCTAATCTGATGGAATGAATTTCTCTCGTTTAATTTCGCACAACAGTTTATTTTTCCATAATTGGTTCACATATACCTTGACAACATAACTAGTTATCCCAGACCATAACTAGATACCCCCTGATATCATAATTGAATATACACCCTACTTCTCTTTTGTCTGTGTGGTTACGGTATATCTTCCTGCCCTCTTCCTGCCCTCAACTTCCACCTCAAAACACCATGGCATCTCGACTTTGCTCTCGCTTGGCATATACCCGGCCAGCCCCTGTTGGCATTCGACTGAGTGGCGTCATCCGGCCCACTGCAACTACAACATCAACGTCCAAGTCCTTCCCACCTGCCGCGAAACTAGCTGCTACAAGACAGCAAGAACGATATAGTTCAAACTCTCCCATGGAGCCCGCTCCCAGCTATGCCCGGAAGAAGGTTACCATCAAGTCATTGGAAGCCCTGTACCGAAAGGGGGAACCAATTACCATGATGACGGCGCACGATTTTCCTAGCGCTAATGTATGTGAGGCTGCGGGCATGGAGATGATCCTGATTGGGGATAGTTTGGCAATGGTGGCTCTAGGGATGAATGACACAAGCGAGGTCACGCTTGAGGAGATGATTGTGCATTGTCGTAGTGTCTCCAGGGCAGCGGCGTCGGCCTTTGTGGTATGTATACGCATATCCCTGATTTCCTTTTTTTCCTTTTTTGCAAGTGTGTGCCTGACTGTGGAATTGGTCGATGGTATGGCAGGTTGGTGATATGCCGATGGGTTCATACGAGATTTCGGAGGAACAGGCGGTCCAGACTGCTATCAGGCTCGTGAAAGAGGGTCGTGTCCAAGGTATCAAGATCGAAGGAGGCCAGGAAATCACGCCTATTATCAAGCGCATTGTCAAGGCGGGAATCCCTGTGGTTGCGCACGTTGGACTAACTCCGCAGCGACAA
Organism: Trichophyton rubrum CBS 118892; assembly: GCF_000151425.1. Taxonomy (NCBI): domain Eukaryota; kingdom Fungi; phylum Ascomycota; class Eurotiomycetes; order Onygenales; family Arthrodermataceae; genus Trichophyton; species Trichophyton rubrum. The sequence goes on along the minus strand of NW_003456426.1, from coordinate 719,954 downwards.
AACGCTCTCGGAGGATTCAGGGTACAAGGAAAATCCATGGCCACGGCAATGAAGGTTTATGAGGACGCTCTGGCCGTCCAGGAGGCCGGTGCTTTTATGACGGTGGTTGAAGCAGTACCTGCTGAGATTGCTTCTATCATCACGAAGAAGTTGCGTATCCCGACTATTGGTATTGGTGCCGGTAACGGATGCTCAGGTCAGGTGCTGGTGCAAATCGATATGTTGGGCAACTATCCTCCTGGAAGGTTCTTACCAAAATTCGTCAAGAAGTACGGCGACGTGTGGTCCGAGAGCTTGAGGGCCATTGAACAGTATAAGAGTGAAGTCAAGAGTAGGGAATACCCGTCGCCTGAATACTCATACCCGACTACAAAGGAAGTCGTTGCGGAATTTGAAAAGGTAGTTGGGGAGAAATAGTGAGGCTTGGTTGCATGTTGTTCCGTCTGCAAACTTTGCGTCGGCACATCTTCCATCCTATACTGGCGCTTGGAGATTGATGTCTTGCTTTGTTATGCGGAGCCCAGGCCGTACCGTGCATACACATACCTTTAGAAAGCATTCATGTAAGTAATAGCAAAAAGAGTGAGAAAATACAACATACATGCAGTCAGACTTGCTCTATTTACGTTTTAGAACCACCCGCTACCTTGTCATCCGAACGCCGGCGTCATGGAATATGATATAATTAACTGGTCATCTGACTTGAAGCACTATACAACAACACATCAGTCAGCCAGGTTAAACGTGTAATTAAATTATAACAATAGCTAGACATACCCTCCACAAGCCACCGATTCCCTCATCCAACCCTGGAGCAAAGACACTATTCACATAACAAAATACGGAGTCCGTATCCTTGCAGCCTAGCTTCTTCCTCAAGAAGCGAACGATGGTCTCGAACTTCTGAGAAGCGCTCACTTTGAACACCTTGCTCTGAAGAAGGGGGGCAGATGGCATAGGCAGGAATCGAACAGTAACTATCTCATGGGGAAAACGTCAACAAGCATGAAAAGCAGAAGCAACTACCAGCTAAATGGAATACCTTTTCTGTTATCCAGCGCTTCTATTTCTTCCAAAGCCTTGTGACTTGACTTGGGAAGCACCGGTAGCACCATGGAGGTGGACATGGGCAGGTTAGCTGGGTCTCCAGTGTCTGGGATAGGAGTTGTCGACCCTCTTCTGCCACTATCTTCCATACTGAATCTGCTTTGGCTAACTCTGTCGCTGGATATATTCTGTCCTTCAGTGATAACATGTCTTGAGGTCCGTCGTGAGGAGCCTGAAGAGGGTGAGCCAAACGGGGTATGCTGCGACATCGCGGCGTTCCGGAGAAACTCTCCTGGAGCACCTTTTCAGATTATTAGCTAACTAGTTACTAGATAGGTGACTAGTTACAAAAACGAGCTGTCTTAGTGAGCTGTCTTTGTGAAGTTGGACATCTAGACAACCAAGTTGTCTCAAGCGCTGTGTTGAGTCTCGAAAGTATTAGCTAAGTATGCTTAAGTAAGCTGGAAGTTTATTTCAAACTTAGTTATATAAGCAAGAAGGTCACCATTTGCCGCTAACTATAAGCAGTAAAGCTTCTTACTATATCTGGTTAAGCTACCCACCCGCGGGCCCAATATAAGCTTCGCTTTCGCTTCTCGATCAAAGACAACCAATGATTCCGCCTTCCATCAGTGTAGAATTGACTGAACGGCATATTTGATACTCTCTCAAGTTAGCTATCTAAGAGGCGCAAAAACGACCGAATATGGATGAACATCGCCCAAGATACGGCGTCAACAGCCGCAAAAGCGCCCGCTAATCCCAATACCCCTGATAGTTTATGACTGTACAGTTATAAGCTTAAGTTATATGTTCCTTATTTTCCTTATTTAGGAGGTAGAGATGTGATGAATTGCTTCTAATAGTACGGAGTAAATACTCCGTAAATCTTTTATCCCTATTGACGAGTAGTCTAGCAAGTGTCCTTAAGTCGCACAACTGTATCGAATCCGAGCTGAGGGCCAACCCTGTACTACATGTAATTAGAGAGCTCCATCGATAACTAAACCCTGCTCGGGCTCCGGACCGAAGCCAAGTCAAGACAAAAAGTAAACATGGGCGCGCAAATCATCGCACCGAGATCGGGAGAAGCCTCAAGTCAACACACTGCTATCTTTGTGTGTCGAGCAACTAGGAGATAATAATAACTACCTCCTGCAGTTGGGCCCTTTCCAGTGTTTAAGCTGATAGAGCGACAAATAAAAGCGATCGCGATGGAACAAAAGATTTGTCAAGGACGAAACATTAGTCATCAGCCTGACTAATCCGACATCTCAGAAAGGGAAGAACAACATCCCACAGCCACAACTTACAAGCAGACCAACATACGAATATAATGACATCCAGCAGGACAGAGCATCTCGATTGCCTGGCCCAGGAACCGAAGCAGGTGAAACAGACTGTGGCTGACGTGAGCAACCAGCGTTGCCCATTTGCTTCTAGAAACCCTTGAGTGAGCTGAGATATTAGGAGACAGGTCTTGTCCGTTTCGACCATAGTTTCAATGCTTGGTTGACGGAACGCCATGGACAGGTAAATATAGATGACAGTCGAAGGCTGCTAGCAGGGGCCAAGCGGATCCTTATTTCGAGATTTCAATGTCATGCCTGATGCTGCATACTGCATGCCTTTAGAGAGAAATCCAAGATGCGATCTTCGAGCCCTGCGTGGCAGAAATTCTCCTAGGCTATTTTTACCGACGAGCTTCATTTGCTGTGTCATATGAGCTACTGACTGATTGCTCCATGATCTGGCACGAATAAGAACAGAGTAGTTTAATTCTTTGACCGCCCTTTCAGGTGCCCAATGCTATCCTGCCACTGCCAGCCACGCTTACAGGCCACACCACATGTCGATACACAGCCAACTCGCAGCATCAAACTAGTCGGACACTCTTTAGGCTCTCGACATGGTACCGTGGAAAATAAGTCTGTTCCTTTGAGGTGTCGCAGGTCCAGGTCATCGCCCAGCGGTGTACGGAACAAAAAACAATCCTCCATCCCACTGCAAAGCTTGTTCATGTGCTATCAGTATCTCCGTCAAAAAAAGGCTATATATATTGAATACGAGCGAGAGGTGGTCATGGATGCCACGAGGGAAAACCAAAGGCCCTTAACTCCACAGGGGAGGCGGGTTGGACGGGAAGATCCAATCCATTTTTGATCTCTTGCGCTGTGCGAGCCTTTTATTTAACTGGCTCTTGAAGGACGCCGATTGCGACCCATCTGGTTTCTGTACTGCCAGGTACGAAGTGTATCCAGGGTGAACAGAGTCTAAGGCACAATGCAAGATGATTATTTCGCGCGTAAGAGCGCACGTACGGAGTACCCTCAGAGGGATTCAAGTAACTGTATATTCATTGTTAGAAATCTACTCTTTCTAGACCGTGGTTTAACTAGCTAACTGGTAGTTAGTATCATAGCTTATGACCGACTATCCTGTCAACCAGTGGAGATCTTGTCATTTACTTTGTGGCAGTGGGCAACCAGTCTTCCTTTCCCTAGAGCCGCTCTGTCAACTACGGAGTACCGTTGGTTCAGTGAAAGTAGGCGGGATGAGCGACTTCTAACAATAGATGAGGCTGGGACCGTTCTCGAAGAGCATACATCTTTTTCGGTACGCCTGCTTGCGCCTCGGACCTGGAGTGAAAGATCTAACGAGCCACAAAGCAGGCCCTCAAGATCAGCCATCGTGATTGCACACGCAGAATCCTTGGGGCTCCAAGTGAGTTAACTAGTCATCGCGGTGGTGGAAGATTATGCTGGAGTATGACCAAGGACAGCGAGCTGCACATCCCTGACTAGATACTCACCTTGCGGTGGGAC